>NC_067153.1:31669561-31969561 GCF_903995435.1 Acomys russatus
AATTTTGATCTACTCTATGGTATAATTAGATCATTCCATTTAATACGATGTTTGTTGTGGTTGTTGTAGACTCAAGCTTGCTTTTTCATATTTTCTCTCAGGACTTTTCCTTTTTATGTTTTTTTTTTCCCTGCACATCTATAGATTACTTGAAAATCTGTTTACAATGTAATTTCGGGTTTTCTCTAGTGTTTAGGTATGTCTATTCTGTATAGCATTGCTAGAGGCTCCTCTGGGTATATGGGTGGACTGAAGTGCTGCATGTTAGCCAGGTGTGAGGGGTTGGGATGGGGTTTATCTATGCTCTCTGCTAAGCCTTTGCTGCAGTCATGGAGATGGCTTTACTATTGATTTTCCTATTATGTATTTGGGGGTTTTGTTTTGTTTTGTTTTTTGAATAGAGAAGTTACTGTCTGAAGGTTTTGTCTTCCTAATATGTCCCTTAGATGATAGAGAAACCATTTTTTTTTTTTTTTAAAAATCAGGCTCATTGTGTTTCTAGGCTGATAGCTTATTTGAGCTCAAAGTCTGTATGTACAAAGCCATACGAAAGCCCGGGGAGCTCGGCACTGTGCCTGTGGCCCAAGGTCCCTGATGTTTGCTTCATTCTTTGTCTTTCACAGTCTTCTTGTATTTATCTTATATGTATCTTCCATAGTTTTGACTGTTATTAGAAGAAATAAGGGAGATCATGTCTACTACATCTTCCTAGGAGCAAAAATCCTTGAACACTGTAATTATGCTTTAAAAACTCCCTTCATCAGAAGGGATTTTTAGTGAAGGCTAAAAGACACAATGGTGTAGGAAATTTCATTTCACTGTTAAAAAAATAAATAAGGAATGGCATTGTTTTCTTATAATTTAAATTTTTCCTATTATAGAAATCAAGAAACTTTCTATTTTCGAGGGGAATCTAGTTGGTTTTTAAGACTTCTACTATCTTCATTTGCTTCAGTGTTGGCTTGAGTGAAGTGTAGTAGTCTAGATGGAGGGATGGCTCCTAGAGAAATAAAAGCCAAGTTACACAAATATGCTGATGCTAAAAAGACCAACATTCCGTTCTAACTGGATGCTAAACAGAAGTATTCGGGAACCATGTGTTAAGTAAGGTCTGCCTCTTTTGAACTAAGATGGGCACCTCGTTGTTTCTGTGTTAGGTTAGATCAACCCCCTACTTTATCTGTACTTCTATCAGAGTTGGATGGTTATGAAGAGAGCATGTCCCAGGGGTGGGCGGTCATATGAGGGAGGAGCTTTGCGTGTCACGCTGTCAGATTCAGCTGGGAAGGCTGCTGAGAAGTGTTCTCTACCTGGGAGAGAAACAGACACGTGCCGTTGTATGACAAGACTGATAATCACTTAAAGAACATTTTCAAAGCACATTCTGTTAAGGTAGATTGCACTTGCGCATTTGGGGTCGTTCTATGTTTAGAGACAAATGATCAGCAGGGTATTGGATTTTGTTCAGTGGCAGAGCCTGGGATTCCCCAAACCTGGCCAGAGCCCTAGGACTGCAAACAGAAGGAAACAAAACATCAGCAAGCACAGTAGTAATCACAGTCATAGACTGCGGGGGTCTTCCTCTGACCAGAAGTTGTCTATCCCTTTACAACACTCATTTCACAGGATCCGAGGAAACATCGGTTCCTACAATTTGCTGCAAGACCAAGCGATATGTTGCAGTTGACTGGGCATTTATTTTTCATGAGAGCAGTTTTCTTCATTTGGTGCTTCCTTGAAGAGATGCTTTTTTTTTTTTTTTTTTTTTTAATTATTTGAAGTGCAGAAAAAAAAAAAGATCTTATCTGGGTCCATATTTTTGGTTTACTACTGGTGTTTATTTGGCTGGAATTTCTATTCTGCTGTTAGAACTACTCAAGAAAAGCATCTTCCTTTTGCTCTTGTCTCTTGCTTACTGTTTACTTCTACCCCTGCTAGGAGGCTTCTTTTTGGAAAATTCATGAACTTCATTCCATTTAACGTGCTTTGCTTTTCAGCATTAACACCTGGGACTGAGCTGATCAGAAGCGGCTGTAGGATTCATGATGACCTTTGCTGATGGTCCAGTCTTGGTTTTCTTTACCTTCATTCCAGCTGGTTACTTGGTTGTGATTTAGAGACTTGTATAGTTGTATAAGTCAAGCAGGCTGATACAAACACAGGAGAGGTTTTCTGCAGTTAATGCTCTAGCTCCTGTGACTTATTATGTAGTTAAACTGGTGAATTTCTTCCTCTTTTCATACAGTTTTCCCTAACATCTCGTTCACCCAGCCTAAGTGTCTCCTTCACAGGGAAACCATTTTCTGTGTTGAGTAACTTTTCTTTTAGTTGCTAATAATTACAGTACTCTGCATGTGCGTCCATGGATAACTAGTAATATTCATATTAGCATACCATATGTATTTAATATTTAAGTGCCTATTACTTGGCATTTTTTATTATACTCATTCTCATGCATTATTACTTTAATTATTTCTTTGTACAGGTTGCAAAATGTGCACACACTATGTGTGTTTCCACAAGAGGTCAGGAACACGGTTTTATTAGTCTCTGATAACCCTGTATCTTTGTTTTAGATAGGTGGTCTGCATAAAGTCAGCATTTAGAATGTATTTGACGAGTGAATCGAATAGATGGAAAAATAGGCAGGACGACCTTTGGTGTTGAGAAAAGGCTACATGTTGTTGAAGGCTAAAGGGTAAGTTTGCCTCTGCTGTGGTGTCCACAACACAGTTCATTTCATCACAAATGGATGCAGCCAAACTGAAACTCTTGTGGCCTAGAGATGTTTCCTCTCAATCAGATTATGTGCCATTTACCATATACTACTTGATGCCAAAATATGCTCCCCTGATGAGCATGACATTTTGTTTGCATGCACATAAGCAAGTTCATAGCATCTAATTTGAAAGTGCAACCCCACTAAGATGCGTTTGTCTGCATTTATTTAGAAGCTTTGTTTAAGTGGGCTCATGTGGAGTGATCTGAGGCATGGAAGCCTGGAAAAGCTGATGAAAGCTGGTTCTTGCTGGAAGGCATTCAGGATGAAGAAATGCGACCTTTAATCACCTCAGACCTCTTTTTGTTCTTGTTCCAGAAAATTCTATGAGCAGAAACTCTTAGGCACCCTCAGTGCTTTGGTCAGGATTTTCATATGCTTTTGGTGTTTGAGATGGGCTTCCTGGTATTTAGAAAGAGGAAGCTTCAGGAAAGTTTGTCAATACTGACCTTCTAAGGTCACTAACAGTTGGAAAGCTGCCATGTCCCTTCAGGTAGGTTTTAGAGATTACCAGTCCAGGAAGGGAACTTGACATCGTCTCAGAGAACTAGGTTTCTTGTTTTTTTAGATTTTCTTAAAGGATGTCATAAGTTCTGTGGATGGAGCAAGTTGTTTACTTTGCTCTGATCCAAGCTTGCTTCAGAGCAGAGAGGCTGTCTGTTGTTGGTATGTTAGGTTGCAAGAATATCGCCCATGTTGGGGAGAAGCAGGGGCATGTAGATTCAGAGAAGGTGAAGAAGGAGATTTTGCTTCTCCTCTCTGGCTTTTTTGCATGCTGTCAATATTTCGTGTGAATTTACCTCCGGACTTAGTATGTGGAGAGACTTGCATCAGTAAAGAGAGAGAACCCCAAGGCAAACCTCAGGGGGAAGGAGAGGGATCAGTTAGCACAGTCTAAGCACCATCCAAATATTGCTCTCAGTGGAAGGAAGTGTTAACAAAGAAGGCAGCCCCTTCCTTGAAGTTATTTATTCATCACTTAATCAAGAAAAGGGATTTTCCTTTTTTTATTAATTTATTCAGATTACATCTAAATTTTTATCCCTTTGCTTGTCTCCTCCCGTTCCTCCCTCCCTCCTTCTTTCACCCTAGTCTCATCTCCTAGGTCTGTGACAGAAGGGGACCTCCTCCTCCACCATATGGTCACAGCCAATGAGAAAAGGGGAATTTTTGTGAAGCTTTTAAATTGAGGACTTGTAATTTAAATTGGAAGCTACTGTTTTTTCAAATTAAAGGCATTGCAAAGAAATTTCTCATAGGTTTTAGTTCTATAAAATTTATAATGACTTATATGTAAAGCAAAATTGACCTATGCCTCTGTAGGTATATCGCATTTCCTTTTCCCTGCCAACCTTAATGTCACACAGAAATACCTGAACTCAACTGGAAAATTGGGAGTGAGGGTAGACCATATATATACACCGAGGTCCAGGAGAATGGTTTTCTTCTCTTATTCTCATGAAAAGGCAGACCAAAGAGAACCTCGAGTTACAAGTGTGGTAAGATTTATTATTTTACCCAAAGTGTCAAGCAGGTTGCAGGGATTACATTTGCTTCTGAGGTTTGTCCAATGTGTGCTTTGAGAATCACCCCTGACTTGAAGGTTTTCCTTTTCTGCTCACACCAGTGTCTTATCTTCACTGTGATCCATATGAGGTAAAGGAATTTCAACAGAGCCTCTGGCTGACGATTTAGAAAGCTACTTAGGTTAGCTTTCTAGTAGCCACCTGAGAATCGCTCATGTTGCTTGCTGTGTAACGTCTTCACAGTGTCTAATGCTCCTACCTTGCTTCTCAGGGTGTCTATATTTTGACATATAATTTCTTTGTTGTATCTAGTGCTGGTTCCCCAGGAAATGTGAATAAAGTTGGTCAATGATGTTTACCATCTAGAAGACAATAATTATAATAACCTATTTTTGTGGAGTGGAGTGCTCTAGTTTGTAAGCACTTGCACATCATTAAAGCCATTTGATCCTTAAAGTAGTCTTTGAAGTGAGCGAGGAGGATATTATTTTCTCCATATTATAGAGGAAACTGGTTCAGAGGGGTTAATTGTCTTGTCTGACTGAGGTCACTCATAATAAGAATATCCGGGATTAGAGAGTGAGGGTCTCAGCCCATGGCTACCTGTTTGGCTATAGCTTTCCTCAGACCTGCTTTGGACCAGAACTCAAAGAACTCAAGTACTTAAGACTAAAAATAATTCTTATTATTTATTTCCAAAGTCACGATAGGTGCTCTTGAAGTCAACAACATTTACTAAGAAAACCCCCACAGCAACAGTGAGTTGCTTAAAGAAACAAATTGAAAGCTTGAAGATTGTACCTTCTGGTGGTCTTGGCAGGGGCTAGTTCCCAGGAGAAGGCAAGTTTGACAAAGTTCATGCCTTGGGCATTCTGCTTCAGTTCCTTGGGATGCAGACACCAAGGTACACAGAGAATCATTGACAAACATATCCAAGAAAGAAAGATGCAGAGAAGGTGGGCAGAGCCTTCAGACCATATCACAGGGTTGACCTGTGGGAGGGAGAGAGGTCAGGAGGGTGGGATAGAAAGAAATGTCACAGTCTGGAGCCCATTTCTGAGTTTTGCAGCCAGGTGAGGTGGGAAACCCGGGCCAAAATATTCTAGAGTGAAGACCCACATCTTAGTGACTGGGGTCTCCCTTAGCACCACTGCCGGGCTGAGTCACTGAGACAAGCCTGTGAGAAACATGGCCTCACTATGAACGTGGCAATGGATATAAGAGCATAGTTTTTGATAAAAATATAATCTCCATAACAAGAGATCTAAGCAGTGAATGGTTTATGGTCACCACATGTGTGTCAAGGATCAACATTCATTTTCTTCATCTTCAAGGCTGAGGAGTCAACAACAACAGCAAATGTGTGTAGCTAAATGCAGGCCACTGAGAATAAAATCAGACGCTTAGATATCACCGTGAACAGATGTGGCTGTAATGTGAGGGAGAGCTGGGAGGGTTTCATTTCTTTTTCCAGGGGTTTTATTCGTGTGTTTTGATTTACAAGGCTGCTCTACTTTTTTGCTTATTAAACAATAGTCACTGTTAAGTTCTTAGGGCTGGGAGCAGCTCAGGACTCCTAAGAATTCATTAAAGCTAATCCTCCCTGGCACAAGGACTTCGGACCTGAAGCCTTGGCTTTGACATGCTGTTCTTTGCGGTCTGTACATCAGCCTGGGTAGGTTTTCAAGTGTATGCCCTTTCTTGTTTAGGGAGTTCCAGAAGCACTGAGATGCTTACTAGGAGGAGATGAAGACTAGACCCACAGCTGAGGGGGGGATTAAAAGTTTGAGGGTTGTACCTCCTGCTGGTATTGGCAAGGGGCTAGGTCAGAGCAGAAGGCAAGTTTGACAATGTTTATTGCTTGAGCAGACTGCTTGAATTCTCTGAGACACAGACATCAAGATAGAGAATTACTGGAGAGCATGTCAATGGAAGAAAGATGTGGAGAGCCAGGGAAGGTCTCTCCCCAACAAAGTATGTCCCTGATGATGTCCATCCCTTGTTCTTTGGCTTCTGTTTTCTTGCCTGCCATGGTGGTTACTGCCTGCTTTGAGGCATTGCTGAGAGGAGCATTTCATATATGAAGTCCATTACGACTTTAAAATGTGAAAGTTGATCAAAATTCAACCCTTAAACAATCTGTTCATGATCTTTGGGTCATGTCCAAGTTCATTTGAATAGCATGTTTCTGAAGAGTGCATGTTTCTGCCAGTGAGATCTAGAATTGTGCCCTAGGCTATCTGAACACATTTGAGACTTTTCTCAATATAGGTATGGTGTACTGCCAATTCTTGTGTCACGTTACCTGTCAAGATCTTCCCTTCCAGTTCAGAAGCATTTCCTAAATACCCTCACTGTTATGTGCACCTCAGGTAGGCCACGCCATTTCTAAGAACTTGCCACAATGTGCTCACAAACAAGTGCCATGTGTTCTTGGACTTTGGTTTCCAATCGACCTCTTCTCAGCCATCGAATGGTAATGCCCATTATTTTCTTTCTCCTAGTCTCAGACATATCATTGATAAAATGGGATTGGAGGAGTCTTCTCCAGGGTAGGAGGTGGACATTGAGTTTATGGCAAGTAGCCACAGTAGACTGCCTACAAGCCCTAACCCTACCATTTAGTTAACCTTTTAAATGTACTGTTTTATTCCATCTTAAGTCAACTTTGTCTAGCCTACTTATGTTAAGAAAACAACCCCAAGGCTATCAGGCTACCCTTTAGGCTCCTCCATTATGGCCTATGCTTTCCTAAAAAAGATGCTTTTTGTATTTTTAAAATAACTTATTTAGATTACATCCTGATTATTATTCCCTCACTTGTATCTTCCCATTCCCACCCTCCTTCCCTCTTCCACCCTGTTCTCCTCTCCTAGACTTCGAACAGAAGGGGACCTCCTCCCACACTGTATGACTACAACCTATCAGGTCTCATCCAGATAGCCTGCTTTCCTTTTGTCTGTGGGCCTCCACACTAAGGGGAAGTGATCAAATTGGTGGCACCAGGGTTCATGTCAGAAGCTGTCCTGGCTCTCCTCACAACTGTGGAGAATGAGCTGTCCGTTGGCTAGATCTGAACAGGGGGTCTAGGTTTGCTGCATGCATTGTCCTTGGTTGGTACAACAGTTTGTGCAGGCCCCTGCCATGGGTCCAGATCCACCAGCACTGATGGTGTCCTTGTGGGGCTCCTGAACCCTCTGGGTCCTTCCATCCCCTCATTCATCCATACCACTCTCACCTGAGAGTCCCAGCATCTTCCTGATCCCCTGCTGAGTGGAAACTCTCAGGAGTCATCTATGTTGGGCTAATATCCACTTGTAAGTGAGTCTATACCATGCGTGTCTTTCTGGGTCTAGGTTACCTCACTCAAGATGATAATTTCTTCAATCTCTTACTATGTTTTACTTGTGGTTCCTGCTATGCCTCATGCCTCTGCACAGAGCCACACCCTCCTCATCCCATATACCTTCCTTGATTCTGCCATTTATTGTTTTCAATTCCCAGTGAATATCCTTCTCTCTCAATCAGCCCAACCCGAGTGACCTCAGTCTGTGTGATCCTTCCGTTTTCTCATCTGCCATGGGGAATAAATAATGCTTGCTTCAAAACATTGCTGAGAGGACAATAGTATATATATAAAGCTCCCCAGGAGGTAGCTGACAAATCCAGGGGCTGATTTAATGTTAAGCATACTTCTTTCTCCTCTTTCAGTATAAAGTAATCTGCACTAATGAAAGGTACAGTGGGTGACCACATATGACCACCTACTGAGCAACATAATATTTATTTTCCATTGACTTACATTGAAAATATAGCTTCTTACATGAGTCCTAGAGAACGTTGAAATTTGATCACCAAGAGTTGAGATTGTACTATCTTTCATCCACTTGCAAAATGAGTTTGATTTCCTTTATAAGAAAAAAAAATTGCACTACCTTTCCATGAGTTTTTTCAACATTTGAGGGCAAAGGTGGCATTTTTGTTAGTGTCAAAGTAGGTTTTGTTTTGAGGCTGTAGTGTAAATATAGTAAATTCTATCTTTGTAAGCATATACGATAAATGGCATGTTTAAGTGTACAAGGAAGTGCTAACATATATTTCAGAATGACTTTGCCATTTTCCCTTCCACCCTTAGGAAAATGTACTCTGTGTCCTTATAAGTACTTGAGATGGACAGTGGGCTGTTCCCATGGGTAGCACTAAATGTGCGTATGTGATGGTGTTATCTCTGTTGCTTACAGTAAGTATATTGCTCTTGCTACACTAAAGCTTCCAACTGGCTCTACTGCAAACAGCGTTACTCAGCTTTCCTCTGGAAGTCAGCATGCAAAGTGTTATGCACCTGGGCACACACATCATCTGCCTACCGAGGTTTCCATGTATCCCTTATACACTTGGTGTGGCAGTGAAAAGACAGATGGGCTTAAAGTTCATTAAAACATGTGTGTGTGTGTGTGTGTGTGTGTGTGTGTGTGTGTGTGTGTGTGTGTGTACAAGTGCCAAGATAAAGGTAAATAACTCAGTTCCTTCAGTTGCTAGGAAGTGAAAGGATTTCTGTTAGTTCAGTTGAATGAGAATCTGCTTACCTTATTCATTTTGTTATAGCCCATGTCTTTCTCTGGTTGACTGAACTCTTCAGTGTTTTCTGTGAGCAGCAGTAGTTTCTTTCTTTCTTTCTTTCTTTCCTTCCTTCCTTCCTTCCTTCCTTCCTTCCTTCCTTCCTTCCTTCCTTCCTCCCTTCCACCTCAGTGGGGAATGGTGTGTACAGGTAGAGACATAAGTAATGAGGCACTACCTAGGTGCTAACAATGGGCTACAGCAAGGAAAAGGAAATGTGAAAATGTGAAAATGTGATAATGAAGAACTTCTAATTATGTTTCCCTGAAAGCAGAATTTTCAAGAAGCCTTACTAGGAAGAGGACATAAATATGGGTGAGTTTCCTGTGTATGTGCCCCATTGCCAGTCTGAGATGGTTTAAAAAAAAGCCAGTGCATAAGAGCTGGGCAGATGAACCTCACTGTAGTTATGAGCTAAATGTAAGGAAATTCACAGAAATCAAAAGCTACTTGATTCATAAGGGGCTTGAACCCACCAAAACTATACATACATTGAAAATTAAAAATAAAGCCAAAAGAAAATAAAAAGATTTTTGTTCTGTTTTTACCTTAAACCATCTGAGCAATCATGAAGAATGCTCAACCATGCTTTTGACCTGTCAATCATCATCTATGAGAAGATAGGGGAGGGAATGAGTAAAAGATGCTACGAGAACAAAACAGAATTCCCTTTAAGACTGTGATTATGACATATATTGTTGGTGTAGAAGAGGACTCCTGTTTTAGCTGATAACATGTTGGAGCAGAGTCCAGCAAAGCCCAGGACTGGACCTGAACAGTGGCCAAGCAAGTCAGTTTCAGGAAGCTAACTACCTGTTAATCTCTCTACACCTCAGTTTTCCCATGGATAATATCAAAGTATCTCATTGGGTCATTCATATGATCAGCATGAATTATGATTCCATTATTCTAAAGAATAGAGAGGAGAAAAATAAAGGCAGGGTTTGTGGGGAGAAAGACAGGGATAAGTAGCTCCCTCTTTTGTGGTGTAGGGTGCCATGAATCTGTGTACACATGAGAACTGTCTCTCTTAAATTGCTTTACAATTCAGATGGATATTTCAAGGTTCTTTGCATTTTAAATTTTAACTATTTTCTAACAAAATTTCAGGTCTCTGTTGTCTGCAGGCAGATCAGGTTGGCCAAAGCAAAGTGCAGTGCACCCATCTTGAGACTGCAAATGGGATGCTAAGCTAAAGCCAATTCTGTGTTCACAAATAACTATAGATAATCATGATGGTAGTTGCTCTGGTTCTTCCTTGACTTGTCTGTTTTTCTTTGACTTTCAGGAGTACATGGAACATCTCACGTGCTCCAATTTGATTGATGGCCCTTTCCAAATGCTTTTTGTTGTTGTAGTGTGAAGAGAGAGGATCTTCAAGAAACAGAATGTCCTGGGGCAGGTCAAATGGGAGTGAAGAAAGTGTCAAGAGGAATTGATGACAATGTCACATTAGTATGTGCCTTTGCTTTCAGAAACTTCCCTTCCCTTTGTTTAGACAATGCTTGCAGAGGCAGGTATGAGGAGCAGATCACCGAAGAGAGCTGTTCAGTTTTACTGGTTGAGCTCAAGTACGTGGTACCTTGACAATTGTGTGGCGAGACTCCTGGTGTTTAAAAAAAAAAACTAATTCCAGTGACTATGGTCTGCTATTTGACATCGCAGACAGGTGGACCAACCTGGAAGAATGGACAGAAAACATTTCCAGTTAAGAGAACTGCCCAAGTTTAAAGTTCACATTACATCTATAATCTCTTAGTTAATAGATTACAGAGACCAAGTGTGTTTTTACTTATAGCACATTGGATGCCATTTTTACACTTAGTGTACTGATCAAACAGCCCCATAGGTGACATACCCTTTTATTGAACAATGTTAGCAAAACCAGATGATTCAGATTATATAAGAATAGTTAGAACTTTCTTTTCATTGTGGGCCATCAAATAATGCAGCATGAGATACAATTTTATGACAAAGGCACTTTAAAATATTTCTGTGGTGCTGTACTTCTAACCCAGGGCTTTATAAAATGCTAGGCAAGTGCTAGCACTCTACCACTGAGTCAAAGACCCAGCCCAGAGCAAAGATGCTGATTTTTATTGTGGAGGTCTGTGGTACTAACTATGCACTCATGAAATATTTAGAGTGCAATCTTTTCTGGTATAATCCCTCAAAGACAGTTTTTTAAAAACACATTTTGTCTTTCTGATGAATTGGCATCTGTTAGAAAGACTCTTACCTCCTCCATAGCTCTCATTATCTGACTAGTGGCTTAGCTTAGTCATTTCAGCATATACAGAACTTATTTTTATCATCTACCAGCTATAACCTACAGGCCATATCTGACCGCTATGTTTATGTGAATAAAGTTTTAATGGGTAGAGCCATGCTCTATGCCTTTACACACAGCTTGTGGCTACTTTTATCTACATAGGTGAAGGGAAGTAGTCATGACAGTCTAAGCCAAAGTGTTTAACCTTCAAGTAAAATTTGAATACTCTAACTGAAAAATCTGACAATATTGTGAGGCAATATATATATATATATATATAAAATCAAAATATGTTGTATACCATAATGAGGTATAATTTTATCTGTCTATTCAAAGTAAAACAAAAATTACATAAATTTGAATAAATTTCACATCTGGCTCTTTGCAGAAGAACTGCCTTGTTCCATGATTTATAACACAAGGATGATGAGTCATTGGCTTTTGACTTTTTAAAATCAGTAAAACTCATTTTTCAAACAAAATCTTATGGAAAACTCTCATATACAAAACAAAACAAAACAAAAAAACCAAGTTTATGTGGTCAAAGAAGTATTATTTGAGATTGGAGAGATGCATGTAGATTTGCTCTTGGTCTCTTTCAAGCTCTTGGCAAAGGCAGGTAGGAAGGGGCGCCATGTGATAACACTTGCAAGGACAGTCATGGTGCTGCAGCTCCCCAGGTAGCCCCTAATTGTTTTAAATATGTGTTGAAGAAGTAGAGTCCGTGATGGAATAATCTCATTTCTAACTCCTGCTTCTCAAGCTGTAGGAAGCTTTCCTCTGTCTCCAAGCCAATTGTAATTGGTGGAGCTGTTAGGACTGCGGCGACTCTGAAATGTGACTTATGCTGTGCGGCAAGCTCTAAAAGTCTTTGTGTCTCTTCGAAAACTTTTGTATACTGATAAAAGAGAAATTGAAGCTACAGTTTTAAAACAGACCCCAGGGCGTGAATCTATCAAAGCATCACGTCTCAATGGGTACATGCAAGTTTTTGTTTTAAAGCAGAGGCTGATGAGTAAATTGTTTATTTCCATACACTTTCAGCCGACTTTTCTGATGATGGAGAGAGCAGAAGAATTGGATGTGGTCTAACAGCATAACGAAACCCAGTTCAGTTAGTGTTTATGGAGTGCCCACGGGGTGTGAGCTATTGTGTTAGGCAAGATAAAAGCCTCTGCAGTGCTCATGTGCTCTGTAGTCAATTTATATGGTTTGTTTCACCTTCCTGGATAGCTTGGAAGCTCTCAGGTCACAGAAGAAATTACCCAGTGAAGGATCGATCCCTAACTCTTGGCTTTCTAGTGCATATAGAAGCAAAGGTAGTGGTGAGATGGAATAAAGGTAAAGGAAAGGAGTTAATAGCTACTGACTCTTCATAAACATTTATCTATTATTCCTCATGACAATTTAGGGACAGGTCTCAACTTCCAAAGGCACATAATTATATGACAGAACAGGGTTCTATGTCATGTTGCTTAAACATGTCAAATGATAGTATTGGTTAATTCATTCAAGTACTCGAAACACTTGACACTCAGTCATTCAAATGCCAACATGAATAGAGGATTATCTCAGAAAGGAATTGAGTGCAAGTTCTCTCTCTCTCTCTCTCTCTCTCTCTCTCTCTCTCTCTCTCCTCTCTTTCTTCTCTTCTTCCTCCTCCTCTTTCTCCTCCTCTTCCTTTTCCTCTTCCTCTTTCTCCTTTTCCTTTTCTTTTTGTTTGCCAGTACTAAGGATTAAAGCCAGGACCTCGTAAATATTGTACAACTGAAATATTGTCTCAATCTTAAAAAAATATTATCTGTGGCCTGGAGAGATGGCTCAGAGGTTAAGAGCACACACAGACTGCTCTTCTAGAGGTCCTGAGTTTAATTCCCAGCAACCACATGGAAGTTCACAACCATATATAATGTGATTTAATGCCCTCTTCTGGAGTGCAGGCATACATATGGCCAGAGCACTTCATACTAATAAACAAATGAATCTTTTTTAAAAAACCCACATTATCTGTAAGAACTAGATGGTTAATTGTTTTGGGCTTTGTAGCCTGAGCAACATTAATTCTTCCATCTTAGTGCAATGCAGCTATAGATGAATTCTAGTGAAACTATCCCTGGGGTTAGAGATGTAGGTCAGTTGGTAGGGTGTTTGCTTTGCCTGCCTACAGCTTTGGGCTTGATCCCCAACCCTGCAAATAACTAGCATGTATGTGATCCCAGAATTCAGAAGATGAAGTCAGAAAGATCAGGAAAGTCACCCTGTTATAAGAATTAAAACAAAAGCAAAAAACAAAGTAAACCACAAACCAACCAAAGAAAAACAACTGCTCATGAACAGAATCAAACATGTCCTTACATTTTCTGTTATTCAAATTGTTTACCAGTGAGGGGGGGGGCATTATTACCTTCTGTGCTGTTCTCAGAGGGCAGGCTAGATAGGCCTATCTTTAGTGTTTAGGCCGCTGTTTTTAAACCCCATGCTTTAGGTCTGTGACCTCAAATTACTGCATAAAGGTCCACTAAAAAGAGGGTCCTAGGTGTGACTACCAAAGCTTCCAATTTAGAAAATCAAGGATGAAATGTAGAATTTGTATATTTTAGTAGCACCATGGTGGATGTGTACATCAATTAGGGTTCCAAGTGGAAATAGAAAGGACATCAAAGTTAAGAAGTCTCATATAGGTGCAATTATGTGGTCATTAACTGATTGAATAATTAATTTGAATGTGGGTGGGTCAGGGATAGGTCAACCATAAGATAATGTAGGAAATCTAGTGTCATCAGATGAAGATTTGCCATGGCTGGACCGGAAGGAATATGGGAAAGAGGAGTTGTCAGAATTTGGGAGAGAGAGAATTGTGGGAGAACATCACTGGAAGAGGATGCTTCTGTGGTGTTGAGGGAACCTTCCATACAAAGTGACCTTTGCAAGTGTGGGCTGGAGTGAGGCTAATGGGGAGGATAAGATAATTTGAAGAGCAGCACAGATAGGGCAGAAACTTTAGATAAAATGACCCTAATTCATCATATCCTTTGAATAATGCTTAGACACTTTAGTCTTTGCTATTGCCCATGACTCCAGGTAGTTACTACCAGACATGAAGTGACTCTCTACCGCTGCTGGCAGTGAGCAGTTTGAGGTGCAATCTTGTCACATGTTCTGATGAATACATGGGGCTCCAGAGGCCAGAGGCAATTTCTTATATTTGCCTTTGTTTGGTGTACGAGAAAGAAAGACATAATCTTAGTTTACTTGTGTTGTAGCAATTTTATTCCTTAATTCTCTTATTGTCCCTATCAATGCCCACATGCAATTCAATTTAGCCCAAGAAGAAGGCGGTGCATGATAAATATAAGTCAAAGGCTGAGAGCTGAATCTTTTGAGTTGATTTTGATTCCTAAGGGTTGAGAGGCTCAAAGACAAAGAGAACATTTCTTTGAGAAGGCGCCACTGTGGTTTAAAAATTTTACATATCCATTTGGCTTTTGCTATTTGCATAATAACTATCCATTTATTTTCCCATTTGTCTAAATTTACACATTCATATGGTTTACTTTATACATAAGAGGCGATCACTCCCTCTTACCCCCCATCAGTATGAAGCAATGGAGAAAATCTGTTTGCCAAATGAAAAATGCAAGAGTTTCTCAAAAGGAGCACTAATGAATTGGTGGTAGTTCAGGAGGAAAACACAGAATGGCAATAATTTTCAAATTAGTTAGATTCCCTCTTTGTTCTCCAGAAGATTTTGAATGGATTGTCTTAACCTCAAGCCAGAGAGTCCACTCTCCTCCCAGTGTCCTGATTATACAGTAAGTCTTGCTTTGTTGAGGCATCTGTTCTGCTGGTCTTTTGTTTGGATGCAAAGCCACCCTCCTGGGAATGTTGAAGCATATCTGTGAATTTCAAAGGGCATTCATAGACAAGGTTTTAGAAACCAGTTTCTGCAAAGACACTTTCTTCTTTTCCATGGACAAACAGGTACGAGAAGTAAGCATTGTGTCCTTGGATAATCTTAGGTAATCAGATAAAATATATAGTCAGTGTTGTCAGTAAACTAGAAAAAAAAAATTAAGACATTAACTGATCACACACCAGAAGAGCTAATTCTACAAAAATAAATTCCAGGTTTCTTCTTTAATGAAGTCTCTCTGGCTCTATTTGATTAATTACAGTATCTAAATTGAAGAGAGTTCTCAGAGGTGGGAAGCCACTAGGAATGCTCTTTTGAAAGGTTCGGTGAATTCTATCATTGCCCAAATCATGGATGGCCACTTAATCACAGGCTCCTTTTATTCAGCTGCTTAGACAGGTATGGCATTCTAACCCATAAGAAGTTTCTAAACTGCTAGTTTTAAAATGCACATATCAAAGTTCTTACTGAAGATGTTTTTAAAACCAAGACCTGATTCATGGTGCCTGGCTCAGTTTTAAGAGTGTCCTTTGCCTCATTTTCCCACATTAGGTTTAGTTATTTTCTTATTATGACAATTAGCTTGTCTTCTTCCATCTTCAGGATGGTGTTCATTGCCTGTAATCTGGTGCTTCCTCCTCCTATTTAGCAATTTTCCTCTAATTTGTTCTGTAAATGATGGTTAACGTGGGCAGCTCTTCTATGACTTTATGGTTTGATCAGCTTATAACTGTAATTGTTCCTCGATTGGAGGAAGGGGATAAGGGCAGGCATGGGAGTAGTGGGAGAAGGGCACCAGCATGGTTCTCTTACCTCTAAGGTCTGTTTCTTTTATAAATGTATTTAAAAATAGTTGATAAGATCAAGAAGGGGCAGAAGATGTGCTAGAAACTTGGCTCGTCTGCTTCTTTCATAGAACACTGCTTCAGAGAAGGACTCCAAAAATCACACAAAACCCAAACAAAGGAGAACAAATTGAAAAGACATGACGATCTTATATTCATTCTGCTCTTCACTGTATGATCTTTGTTTTGAATGCATTTTAAAACCGATCACCTTGGAAACTGGCAGGCGTGGAACGAAAACGTACAGGATCTAGAGACATGCCGTGGATGGGGTACAAGGCCACATGCGCATGCGCGTGCTGAGAAATGGACCGTTTACTCTCTTCTTGAGGAACCTGAGCGGGACTAGGAGGTCCTAGCAACCCTAAGGGGATTGTTACTGTGCAAGAATTTGTCCCATTCTTTCCTGATCTCCACTTTTTTCAAGGAAATATGGAATTTAGATTTTATGAGAAGTTTTGTGATGTTTTTAAAAATTTGAGATCAATTCATTTAAAGCCAAAACATTGCAAGGGCTGATGGCTCACACATGCAGGCCACATTGAGGCTCCAAGGCACCACTGTGCAGCCTCTGACAGATTGTCTTCTCTTGGTGAGATGCCGGCTCTAGGGATTCTAGCGGTATGGAGAGGAACTTGCGTTCATATGCTTTGGGTTCACTATAAGGAGCGAATGAATCTGACACAAATTCACAAGGACATTCATTTGCATGAAAGAGACCAAATCACTCAATGTCTTAACAAACAGAGAAATGCAGAATTATATACTTATGCATGTTTCTCTCCTGGGTTATTTAAAACTCTTCATTAGCTCATGGAAAGTTTTCCTGATTTCACAAGTAGCTTCAATTCACACACTTTTAGTTTTATAGAGGAATATATCTAATACATTTATATTTCTTTTAGCTTATATGGTTAAGATAAGTCTTTAAACATATACTTGTTGATAACCTCTTTTTTGATTATTATTGCTTTATACAAACATAGATACATGTGTAGAGTGGGGAGGCATAGGAGGAGTGAAAAGTACCTAGGAGAGGCTGGAGGGAGGAAATGGAAGTTGGAAAGTGATGCCATTCTATTTCAATTAAAAATATTTAAAAATAAATGAATAAGTTGTGTGTGTGTTTGTGTATGTGTGTGTGTGTGTTTATTCTTGAATACTGTTTATAAGTCTTGGCTGACATAGTTATTAACCACAGCAGAGCTTGTTTGATTTTGGGAAGAAAGATAATGAATACACATTCAGGATAATAAAAAAAAAAAAAAAAAAAAGAGAGACAGGGTACAGTGATTACAAATACTTTCAATGAAAAACTGAAACACTAACAGTTAAGTGGTTGGTTTTAAATTAAGAAGACAAGTGATTGAATCACACATTTCTTTATTTATAGGATGTTCTGAATCGTGCTACCTCCCCGCTTTTAAAGACAAGGTCTCATGTACCAAGTCTGACTTCCAGCTCACAGAAAAGCCCGGGGTGACATTGACCTGATTTGCCTTCTCTCCCCTGCAAAGTGGGCTTACACACACCACCATGCTCAATTTATGTGGTGCTGTAGTGGTAGGGAGCCAAACCCATTGCTTTATGCATGCTAAACAAGATTTTTAGCAACTGAGCTACATCTCCAGTCTGGTATGTAACATCCCCAAGAAGTTCACAAATACTTACTCAGTGTGTTAAAAGAATGACTTGCATGTTTTCAGAGACATCAGGCAGATAGAACATTGATGAGTTATTCTGTTTCAGGGGCAGCTAGTAACATGGGAAGGTCTTGAAGGCACGTCAGCAATTTCGAGTTTACTTTGGCTCTTGGAGTGACACCTCTGGAGCATGTTAGTGGCAGTGCCTGGGACAACACAGATGGGAATACCTGTTATAGTAATCCACACAAGAGAAGATAGTCTGGATTGGATTCAGGCTGCGTAATGAGCAAGGGAGAGATGTCTTCAAAGGTATCATCAGACATGGCTTTCAAATGAAGAGAGGAGCACATCCTCACAGACACTGTTCCTGGTTGTGTAAATTTTGTTCTACCTAATTTAAAGTTAATTGGTTAATAAAAAAGCTAGACAGCATACAGCTGGGCAGAAGAGAAGTAAGCAAAGTCTAGGTTCTGGGGCTTGGTGTCAGATGGGGTCCATAAGTCAGGAGAGGAGGAGGAGAGGAAGCCAGAGAGAAGGAAGTCACCATGGGGCAGTCTGGAACATGAGCACATGTCCAAGAGGGTTGGCCTGATGGAACAGATGCATCCCAGGCAGGAACAATTATGGCAAGTAACTTGGGGTGTGTAGCTGGGAAATAGCAGAATAGCTTAGAGGGTTGATATCTGTCCATCTCTAGTGCTTTGAGGTTTATTATAAGTCTAAAAGGTCTCTGTATCTTTTGCTTAGGAACTGAACAGTCTAAAGTGAGGTAGAACACCCACTTAGATATTTAGGAGCAAAGTGGCATAGCCAACCTCCAAAAAATAGTTATTGTTTGAAGTCAACTTCAGCTCCTGAGTGTCTCTCAACAGCAGAACTAAGTGTACCTGCATCCGGTGATTGAGCTGGACGGCAAACAGTGTCAGACAAAAGAAAGCCTGCTGTATACTGTTCAGCTAGATGCCCGTGGTGTGGGATTTCTGGCACATCTCAGTTTCTGATTTGGCACCACCATTTCTCTCCTTCTGCAATGGCTAATTTTGGCTGTCAATTTGAGTGGGGTTCCTTGGGAGAGAGTTTCCAGAGAAGATCAACTGAAGGGAAGAGCTCTCTTCTGAACGCGGGTGACACCATGCCATGGTCAGTGGTCCTACAGTCAAGAACAAGAAGAAAAGCAGAAAACAATCTGAATGCTGGCATTCTCATTCCCTTTGCTTCCTGTTCTACTGGGATGTGAGCAAGCAGCCATCACACAGCACTGCTGTTGTGGAAGCTTGCCAGCCACTCTGCTTCCTCCACAGTGTACCCTCACCGTGAGCCAAAATAAAGCCATCTTCTCGTAAGCTGCTCCCTCTCTTGTATTGGGTAATAGCAAAGAAAAAGGTACATGATATATCTTCCTTTTCCAATTATGATGACTAAGGCCATTCTGCATTTCCACACCCTACTGTCTGCTTGTGCAGAACTCAACCTGTACACAGATTGGATGATGAGTTTTCTTTAGAGATATCTCCTAGTACCCCTGGGCTCACACCCCCTCCTTTCACTGTTTCTGTAATGCTTTCAGTCTCCTCCAAACATCTCTGTGTTAAAGCATTAGTGGTGCTTTTGGGAAACAGAAGAGCTTCTGGGAGATGGAGACTTATGGGATATTCTTTGGTTGTTAGTGTCATATCATTGAAAAAAGCTGTGGGTAACTAACAATAGGGCAAACTCTGGAGTTTTATGGAAGAGTGGGAGGAAGGATAGAGGGAGCCAGAGGATCAAGGACACCATAGAAGACCTATAGAGAAAACTAATCTGAGCCCATGAGGGCACACAGAAACTGAACCAGCAACCAAAGAGCATGCATGGGCTAGACCTAGATCCCCTACATATATGTAGCAGATGTGCAGCTTGGGCAACATGTGGGTCTCCTAATAATGGGAGTGGGAGCTGTCTTTGACTCTGTTGCTTGTTTCTGGATCCCTTTCTCCTAGCTAAGCTGCCTTGTCATGCCTCAGTGGAAGAGGATGCTCTTAGTCCTGCTGTGATTTGAGGTGCAGGGGTGGGTGGGCACCCACAAGAGGCGTCCCCTTCTCATAGAAGGGGAGGGGGAATGGGTGAGGAGAGCATGAGAGTGGGACTGAGAGGAGCGGAGGGAGGAGGCTGGAGGGTCAGGCTGTAAAAATGATTAAATAAATAAAAGAAAAGGAAAAGACTGTGGGAGCCTAGCCATTTTCTGCTTCTCTTTGCTTCCTAGTTGATGAGGAACAGAGTTTTGCTATGCCTTCCTGTCATAGTGTTCCATGTTGGTAAAGGTCAAATGTAACGCAACCCTGCAGTAATGGATTAAGACCTTTAGAGCAGTGAGCCAAAATAAGCCTTGTATCCGGCAAACTAATTATCTCAGGGATTTTGTTGTAATGATTAACAGGACCTTGGAAGAAAGGAGTTCCGAGAGTATATCCTAGAATGCGGCGGAGTAAGGGGCCACAGTTAGAGTCTATTTGTTAAGAGCTTAACAGGATGAACTAGGATGCCTTGGCTCTGGAAGAAACGAAACTGAGAAAACAAGTGCATAATTAGTTTTATGACTGTATTAAAGGTACTTCCGATTTCCAAGAGGGCCTCAATGTAAAACAGCATAGAGCTGCAATTGTTCTAAATGGAAGCTTACTTTAAATAAAGAATGTCAAAGAAATCGTGGGAAAGTTTGAAGCAACTCTGGTTGCTGAGAACGAAACCCTTTAGTCTCGTATTAGATGAATACAGTGTGATAATAATGTAATGATACCTTGCATTTAGATTGAATGTTTACTTTCCCCTAAGACTTTCCTGAGGCACTTTAATGCATTGTCAGTTCTTTACCCTCACTCCTGACTTTCCTCAAGTGGGGGAAGGAAGAATAGAGATAATTGACTCTTTAATAGCTAATGTCCCATTTTTTAAATTCACCTGTCTCCCCAATCCACCTGTATTATAGCACTGAAATAGTACTAAAATGATTTGTACTTCCTGTCTTTTGACAGCCTTGGGGAGAGGTTGTTAGAATGAGACATGAGATGGCTTGTATGAATAGAGCAGTGAAGGGTTGTGCGGATAAAGGTTCATTCTACTGGTGACTGAGTAATTTACAAGAATAATCTGCCTTTTGATCATCAACAACCAATTCAATTTCCCAAGATTTTCTAATCATTAAAAAGCTATTCTTCCTGGTATTTAGGTATCTTAGTAATGGGCTCTGCATGGACCCTGTCAATCATCTTATATATTCACTGTCTTCTGTGCCTCTCTCGATGATCCTGGGTAGAACACTCCTTCCTCTTTATTTCATGGAGACTACCACACTGGCTTGAAGGAGCTAAGTATACATTCCAAGGTAGCATGCCTAAAAGGGATCCTTGCTAGGATTTGCATCCAAAATCTATTGCCTTCCAAAGATGGAACTTGTGAGCATGGTGCTTATGAATTCCCTTATGTGGAGCTCTGTTGTCTGTAGCTGTTTTGCTGACTCCACAGGTGAAACAATGGAATATGTGTATGTCAGTGTGTGTGTGTGTGTGTGTGTGTGTGTGTGTGTGTGTGTGTATGCACATACGCAAGTGCTGCTATTGAAATAGTCCTTTAGAGACCAGCCTTATAAATATATCTGAAACAAAACAACTTCACAAATAAAGCCTCTGGCATTGATCAGATAGTACATCTTCCTTCACTCTCCCTTGAAGGAAACCTTTGACTCTTCTAGTACAACTTAAGGAAGAAGATTTGACCTCCTCAGGGATGACATCAAAATATAAAGGAATAATAAACAATAAACATTGCCCAACTATGCTAATTCATGCCCCACAGGGACAACAACAGGAAAATCTTAGAGTTTGCCAAACGGAAGAAAAACTACTAAACTGGTACAGGCAGAAATGTTTATTCAGACTTCCAGATGATAAAAGACTTGCTACAGACAAGGGGAATTGTAAAAAATTAAAAGCTATACTCAGCCAAATCCCTCAAATATATACAAGCAACTAATTCCCACAGAGATAGATGAATGTGTCAGTTTCTTCGCTTTAATGAAGACAATTAGACTTTGCACGTTCACTCTGTTCTTTCCGTGTTCACGTCCTTTCATCACTGGTAGCGATGCAGCAACTCTCAGAAAGTCAAATGATGGCTCTGCAATCAGGGCAGGAAGTGTGCTTCAAAAGAGAGCGCATATAGCTCAGGCTTTGGGCTCAGTACATCTTCGCTCAGTCCCCCATGGGAGGGACGGAAGCACACAGAGAATAGCTGACCCTGTTTTTGGATCCACACTAGCCCATTATTAGAACATGTTTGTTCAGTATTGTTATGCCTGGAGCAATCTTCCCTAAATTGCTACCTTCTCCATCTGATACTACTTAGAACAATGTACAATTAGCCACATTTCTTCATGGAGAACTTTTCTTCAATGAAAACATGATAAACTTTGGTAGCATGTTACCCTTACAAATAATGCTTGATTGAGATGGCTTAATTTGGTAATTTATTTATCAGCTTCAATGATCCCAGTCATCTCTGAATATGTCAACATCCATTTGTTTTGTGAGTATATTGGGGTCAAAATCAGTGCCTTATTCATGAGGGTGTTTATCCATACCCACAGATGCATCTGAGTCTGCATTTGATATTGCCTCATGTTAATCTATAAGGAAGACTTTCCTTCCTAATTAACTTGCTTTTATATTCTCACTGGGAGATATGCTAGCTTGCATTGTTCTGATAGAATTACTTTGTTTATTTTAGTCTCTTTGACCAGATTTTGAACAATTAAGGGATGAGGGGACAAAAAGGGTTTACTTTTTTGTAAGTTTGTCTCCTCTCATATACCAGTAATCAATAACTGTTTTAAAGTTTTATACTCTGATGAGGTAGGCTTCCAATAAGTAACTACTAGATAATTGGTCAGATTTGTATATTTGGATTCATCATTGGAAGAAGAGTTTAATTCCAAAAGTTTGAACTATAAAATGGATACAAATGAAAAAGGCAGTTGGAGTCTTTGAAGAATGCCGAATGTCAGTCCAGGGCTCCTGTCCACTCAAAGGGATCACAATGAACATTTCACTCAGACAGATGAGGGAGAAAGCTTAGGGGTATGGATAAAGCAATGGGTCCTGGCATTGGTGAGGCCATAGAACAGGTATTGCCCTGACGGTGACCTTCTCTTTCACACATCTCACTTGTCACCTCAGGTACTTCAACTTTGAACAGCTTCCTTGTCTTCTTCTACCGATTCTCCACACTTTCCATCTGTCATGGTATTATACCATTTTCAGTCTGATAAAGAGTGTCCCGTTTGTGGGATGTGATTTGGGTGGAATGTGCTTTCCATCTCAGAATTCTTGTGCTTCTGTCTTTGCCTTGGAACTGAGAAAAGTATATTTTCCTTAAATTATCCTTTTCTTTTGCTGTGATAAAACACCATGATGAAGGCAACTTATGAAAGAAAGCATATAATTTATGGTTTTAGAGGGTTAGAGTCCATGATGGCAAAGCAATGGTGTGCTGGCAGGTATAGCAAGAGCTGATAGCCTGATCTACAATTTGCAGGCTGAGAGTGACACTGGGGATGATATATAGCTTTTGAAGGTCCAAAGTATGCCCCCCTCGTAACATACCTTCTCCAGCAAGGCCATGCCTCCTAGCCCTTTCAACATGGTTCTACCATGAGGGTCCACATATTCAAATATATGAACCTATGGGACTATTCTCATCCAAACCACCACAATAGTTTATTTTTTATAGGACTTAAATGATAGCTCAGTGAATAAGAGTGAATGCTGTTCTTACAGAGGAAATTTTGTTCCCAGAACCCACATTAAGGAGCTTAAACTATCTGTATCTGTAGCTCCAAGGGATCTGAAACTCTCATTTGGCATTCTCAGGCGTCTGTATACACACACACACACACACACACACACACACACTTAAAATAACACTTTAAAAAGATAATACTTGACAGATTAGAGTGGACAGATCACAGATTTTTTTTTTCATTCTCTGTTAGAGTAATCACATTTCCTCCTTCCTGCTTCAAAGTGACTTTGGGGTGGCTCCATTGGCAAACAGTAGAGGAAGAAAATCCTGAGTATAGTCAGGCTTTGCTGATTGATTATTTCATACTTGTGAAACAATTTTCTGTACCAATTATGTCTTTGCAGATGACAGAAACCATTTAGTCTAATGACCATAATAATTAATTTTCATTATGAAGCAGATTGGTTAATGATGCTGAAGCCTAGATTTTATTATGGAAATAAAACACAGTATTCATTCATAGTCCCAGAACACAATATTCACATTCCTTAAGCTAAGTAGCAAATGCTACCATTACTTCTCCCGACACACAATCTCTCTCTCTCTCTCTCTCTCTCTCTCTCTCTCTCTCTCTCTCTCTCTCTTTCTCTCTCTCTCTCAACTTTTTTTCTTCTCTCATACATTATAGTCATCCAAGGCCGACTTGGAATGAGTGTGAGAAGTGGTGTAGCCATGAATAGTTTGCTTCACTGACATGAGATGTGATTCTCAAAATGTGATGACAAGCAGTAGCACTGAGAACTTGTTAGAAATGAGGATTTGGGGGTCTTTCCCTAGGATTACTGAATCAAAAGTACTAGGATGGGATCTAGTCATCTGGCCTTGAGAGACTTTCAGATATTGCTGATACAAGTTAAAAATTGGGAACCACTTGTCAAGCTAACAAGTTAAAGTGGGACTAGTAAGCTGATCTAAAAAAGCTGTCAACTGAACACAATACAAGAACAATTTGTGATAAGCATGTTACCTAATATTTGGAATGTAGATAAACACAGTAGAATTTAATAGAGATTCTTATCTCGTGGGTCAAGGGATTTCTTTCATTACTAAGACAGCCAAGAAGAGGATCAATGACTCTATCATCCTAGTGAACATATAGGAAAATTTTTATGCATTTCGTGACTTTTAATTTGATATTGACAGAATGATGTCTTTGTTGTTGTGTCTTTTGGGGGTACTGAGGATTTATGTGTGCTACATGAAACTTCTGCCACTGAGGTTTCCATAACTCCCACAGAACTGCATGTTGGATAAAGTCCTCTTCTAGATGACAGAGTCTCTTTAATGATAAGAAAGACAAAAAGGCTGCTATTATTACAGGATTCAGAGGCAAGTAGTAAAGGAAAAAGAAGTCTACATCCTGGTGTGGAATTATGTACCTTAAAGACAGATAAGTGGAAGTTATGAGGTGAGTAGAATACTGCTGGAAGGCAAGGCTTTACTATCTTATACAGTCCCTCATAAATGCTCTCTTGAGTGAGCAACATTTAAATGATATGAGAAAAACTCAAAACCAAAGACTAATCCCACCCCCCAGGATCAAGCAGATATCTGAGGCCAGGGAGTGAAATCATTTTAGGCTTATGGAATGAAATGAGATAAGACAGGTGAGCTGATAAATAGGAATGTGAGAAACTTGGACAATGCCACAGAATTTATTATGGAATCTACATTTACTTCCCTGATGTTGCCCTGTCTTCCCTCTCATTATATTCATCCAGAGGATAGTTATCTGAAAAAACCTGGGTCTACTTACTGTGAAGGCCTATGGCCCCTGTGCACTCAATTGTAATGTCACTCTAAGGTCACCCTGCCTGGACTTGTGTTGGAACTGACCAGCTGTGGTTGCTCCTTTGGAAATATGACTGACTTGGTCATATTTTATAAAAATTACAGTTACATAATTTCTCACGCTTTTCCAAGGGAAGAGACAGAGCTTCCTTGTTTGTGCTGTTGTCCTCGGTGATGTCATTTTACAACTGCAGTTGATTGAATACTTGCCATGTTCTAAGCTCTTAGCTAAGTAAATTAAGAACATTTCATTATTTCAAAACTATTTTTTTTTAAAGAAAAATTTTCATCTGGCATGTATTGTAAAATGAGTTTAAGGCAGGCCTCATGGTATATGCCTAGGGTCCTAGTTGCTCTAGAGGTTGAGGCAGGAAGAATTCAGGTTCAAGACTACTCTTGGAGACAGATGAATTCAAAGCCAGCTCAAGAAAGTTAGTGGGACCTGGTCTGGAAGTAAAAAGTAAAACAAAAGCTGGGGTTGTAGCTAGATGGTAGAAAACTTGCTCAGAGAATAGGAGGTTCTGGGTTTTATTCCCAGTAAGGCGTTGGGGGTGAGGAGTAAGCTCCACAAAGGAGGTCAGTTAATCATATTTCTATTCTTTGATCCCACTGGAGTACTGGCTAGATCACAATAGGCAGTCAGTAAATTTCTGTTCAATGATGGATGCAAAATGTAGGCATGAAGTCCTTCTGTAAACTATATACCTCAGAGGTTTTCTACCAACCCCAGTAAGAAAACTGGGACTGGAGTCCAGTCTAACATGTGGTGAGGTTGTAGTCACTGTGACGTGTTGAGAACTGACCTGGAACAGAGTGAGGAAGGAAAATGGAAAGGTACAGGATGAGCCTAAGAAAAAGAGTAGAAAGAAATTTCTGGACTTCAGCTACCGATGAAACACAAAAAGGTGGGGAGCATATCTGGTCACATTGACCTCTTTGGAAGGTCAGGCACGAAGCTGACGAACTACAGTGTGATGTTAGACACGGAAAACCATAGCAGTATGAGAATGACCCTTGTGTTAGCGTTAAGTAGCTTTGCCTACTCTAAATCTCCAGCATTTCTAACTCTATATACTGTCCAGACACCACATGCTGTTTTGAATGAGCCATCTTTCATTTTTCTCCTCTCTTCTTCCTTTTCTTCTTTCCTTCACTCCCACACCCCTTCCCTTCTTCCCACATTTCTTATTTCATTTTTTCCTCCTTACATTCCATCCCTTTCCAATTCCTTTTGATTTCTACCCTATTGTCTTATTTAAAGTTTCTTTCTTTCTTTCTTTCTTTCTTTCTTTCTTTCTTTCTTTCTTTCTTTCTTTCTTTCTTTCTCTTCCATGCATATGATTTTGGCTATAACTATTTTGGGTGGGTTTTGTAGACATAAAGGTGTATACTTTTCACCTGACAAACTAACTCAGTGGTGACATTATACATCTTGTGAATTTGTGGTACATATTTTCTGATGTCAAGTACCTGTGTCTTAGGTTTTTGCTCAGGCCCCAAAGCAAATTCTGACTTAGCCTTGGGTATTACTTTACCACATATATAACCAGAATTACATTCATTAAAATAAAGATGAAAGAGACTACAGGCTTGCTTGTAAGGCCTTACTAACATTGTAATATATGCAGTTTTACTGCACTTTTAATCTACATAATAAGACTAATAATCCATTTCCCATTTACCAGAGTTTTATATATTTTTTCCTTTTATCGAAGACAGATTTTTCATAAATAATATATCTTGTTTATAATTTTATCATCCTCTGTTCTTTTCAGTTCTTCCCCATCTCCCCTTCCCTTCGGATCTATTCCCTTTGTGTCTCTCACTATTTTTATCTAGGAGATAAAAATAAACTATAATAAGATAAAATAAAAACTAACACATTGGAATTGGACAAAGCAAACAAACAGATGGAAAAGATCCCAAGAGAAGGAACAAGAAACAGAGACCAACTTGTTCACATCCTCAGGATGCCTGTAAAAACACTGAACTGGACGTCGTAACAAACGCAAAGGACCTGGGGTGGTGCTGTCCAGGTCCTGTGCATGCTGCCTTAGCCTCTGTGAGTTCACATATGTGTTGACCATGTTGGTTTAGAGGGCCTTGTTTCCCTGGTGTCTGCCTCCTCTTCCATGAGGTTTCATGATCACTGCAGGGAGAGATTTGACGGAGATATCCCACTTAGGGCTGAGAGTTCCAAAGCTTTTCACTGCCTGCCTGTAGGTCTCTGTATTTGTTCCTTTGGTGCAGGAAGAAGATTCTCTGATGAAAGCTGAGCAAGGTACTGATTCCGAATACTCCAGAATGTCATTAGGAGTCATTTTATTGCTACTGTTTCTTTTTAAACATTTTAAAGAAATTAATTTATTTATTTACTTTACATCTTCATTGTAGCCTCTTCTCTCCTCATTCAAGTCACATAATCAAAACACCAATAAGATCACCATGTGTTTTTTTTGTTTGTTTGTTTTTTTTTTTTTCTTTTAGCTTGTTTATATGGTGGATTACATTTACTGATTTTCATATATTGAACCATCACTGCATTGCTGAGATGAAGCCTATTTTATCACAACCTCGTGACTCATTGAACATGGAGAGGTCAAGCTGGTGCCTACATAGAACCTTCACCCCATGTTCTAATGTCATTGGTGGGAAGCTACTCATCAGGCCGGCAAAAAAGGAACATCTATACCAATACAACCACAAAAACCTTTGATCTGCAATAGTGCCTACCTACAAGATATACCTTTTCTTGTCCACTCTATTTGACTTTCTTTATGGTTTCTTGATCGGCATCTACTGCTTTGGGTTAGGAAAATTTTATTTCATGATTTTGTTGACGCTATTTTCTGTGCCTTTTACCTGAGCTTTTCTACTTTCTACATTCCTATTATTCTTAGATTCTGGCCCAGGTTTCCTGGAGGGTTTGTGCCAGGAGCTTTTTAGACTTAACAATTTCTTTGCCCGTGGCATCCATTTCTCCTATTTTTTTCATTCATTTCTCATATTCCTTACTGTAAACAATGTCTCTGTGTAGTTTAGGAGGGAAAAAGAATCCCTGTTAAATAATGCTGTGGTTCCTAAAATGGACTGCTTCTTGTGAAAACAGTTAATCGCTGAACAAGTTCTAATATGGAGTGTCTTGGTTGTCAATGACCTTTGCTCATTTTTTCACCTTTTAAAAAAAAATGAATTTATTCATATTACATCTCAATTGTTAGCCCATCCCTTGTACCTTTGCTCATTTTTAAGAAAGTGGTTATACTATTAACTCTGAATAAAATGGCTCCATTAACACAAGGAGAGGAGAGCATTGTCGCTGTTGCCTGCATTCCTCAACTGCCACCCCCCACAGATAACTTTTCCTTGTAGAGAAGAGCTTTGGCAAGGTATGTGTGAGGGGGCGGGGGCGGAGGTGACTCTGAGCAGAGGACTCTGTTGGAAATCTCACCTCTTGCAGTTCAGGGGGTTAGCTGAAAGCAAGCCCATGCTCATAGGAACTGTCACTCAACTCTAGTTCAAGTACTGGCCATAAAACTCCAGGTGAGATAGGAATGCAGAGATCTGCTAGAATTTTCACTAGTTACTTTAGAGCCTACCATTATGTCTTCTATTTCTTCATATGTTTACAGAATTATGGATTATTTGCCTTGTGTGTGAAAATTTCAATCGTTGTCCAGGTTACAATAATCCTTCTACTTCGGTTTTCTCTGCTCCTGGGCGGGCAAGCAAAGGCGTCCTTATTTCTCTATTTGGCATTCGCATTTGGGGTTGTATTTATTGACTAGAATCTTGGCAAGGATAATATTTTTCTCTCAGTAACAAGACACTACCTTCAATTTTTACTTATGAGGCCTCACAGCAACCAGGTGGAGCTTACGTCAATAGCTTCCCGAGTCAGGAATATATTTTGAACCATATCCTAAGCTGTTCATTTGCAGTATTAGTAAACCAGAGAAAAGCTTTCATGAACACCCAGCTTTCTGTAGTGGAATTAACTAAATCAAATGGGACTTGTTTTTGGTCAACTTTACAGAAAGTTGTTCAGCTTTCCAAGGACTAAAATATAGCTTCCTGTCTTGAGTGCTTGAAATGGTTTACTGTCATCTGTTTTGGATGTTAAGGAATCTGATTTAATTTCAGCAGTAAGGCCCCTTGGCTTCATTCGGCAGGTGTTAATTATTTAAACACCACTCATTTTAATCTGTTTTCCACCATTCTTTAGAGTTATTTGCTTAACAGGTTCCATTGTGTGCATTTCTTGAAAGAAAAAGAGAATGAAAAAAGAAAATGAAAGAAAAAATAAAAGTGATGAGAAAGAGGGTCGGTGCGCTCAGATGGCAGAAACCTACTGCTGGGTGTGGGGAGGCGAGGCTGCATTTCATGGATTATGATCCTCGTGATCTCAGCTGATGGAATATAATATATTATACATCATTTTTATCTTCTTCGTAATAAAAAGTTGCTCTAGGCACAAAGCCTTGGGTTCCTGCATGCTAATGATTCTGGCTGTCTGGAAAAAGTCTTTGCATTTCCTCATCTGTCAATTAGCAATGAACCCCAGACATCCAGAGTAATTGAAAATGTAGAAGGGACATTTCTCCCAAGGAAACTACTGCTTCCTTGCATTCTGGGCATCATTTTCTTTGTCAGTTCTTACCGATGATTTCTTCCCTACAGCTCAACCAGCTTTAGTTCCTTGATGACTCTTGTTATAAACAGCCCTGGGCTTTCAGTTCCCTTCACTCAGATGCTTGTCAGAACTGCTGTGCTGAGATGGGATGGCCCCTTGTGCGCACACATGGAAAATCAGCTTTGCACTGGGCAGGCATGCTAGTGTCACCTTAAGTCAGGCACTAGCATTAAGTCCTTAATGTACAGCTTTTCCAAGAAGCCTAGCATCCAAATTTGAAAAGCAGACGGTAGGGAGAGTAAGCTTTTATAACTCCCATAGGAAAAGAGAACCTGACAACAGGTCTTTTTCTTCCTTTCTTTTCTTTCTTTCTTTCTTTTTTTTTAGTTGTATATAGCAAAGTAATTTCATCTCAGGGCGAAATGGAAAAGGTGGGTGCTTGTTTAGATTGAGGCCATTCAGTAATGGCTTTAACACTCATTGGAATCCCTTAGCCAAAGTAACCCAAGGATGAAGCCTGCATCAAGCACTTCTCCCAATTAAAGTTTCAGTACTTCTGCTTACCTCCATGATTGGTGGCCTTGCTCAGTATCTTCTCAGAGAAACTGCTCTTGTTTTGGCAGCCAGCTGCAGAGCAACTGCGCACTGACTCTCTTGCTTCTGACTAGTTTATCAAACTACCTCCTGTTTCCAATTGAGAGATTGAGTTCGCGAAGAGAGGCCCTTTATTCCCCTGACTAGGTAGAATAGTGAATCACTGAGAGTCTTTGTAAATGGGACGTTAAGAAGCAGAGGTCTGGTGTGTGTCGGCATAACTTGCTTCTCTATGCTGTTATTCAGAGAGCTGTTTCTTAACTTGGTGAGGTTGCTCTTGCTTTACTGATATAGGGTTGCCTGTGGGTGATATGGTGGCAGAGGTGTGTGTTAGGAATCTTACTTCATCATGAAAAGCATGACCACTCCCATGAGCCTTCATGGCTATGACGGGAGCCTTTGAACATAAACCATGCGGCTTTCTCAGAAATCATCGCAAGATTTGGTGCTGAGAAGGCGTCATGAAGATGAGCATCAAAAAGTCTTTTTTAAGAAACTTTGACTTTGCTTCTTTTACTCCTTCATTTTACTCAGCAAATGTGAACCGAAGTCACCTCCTGTAATTCATAGGGCAATCCTCGCTGAAACGAAGCAGCTCACGATCTCGTGACTCAGACTAACTTGTTGATAAATTGTTATGAGTATATCACTTGAGATATAATCCAGTTTTCTAGAAACTTTTACTTCATTGTAGAAAACATACAGCAGTTTAGTCTCTAGCATGTCCAGAAAGGCTTCCCAGAAGATGTTATTTTACTTGTGTGATGAAATAACAATATGTGCCTATGATATAGAAATGGTGATAGCCTGGGCTCACTGAGGCGGCTCTTATTCTAGGTATTTTAAGGGGGAATATAGAACTGATAAAAATGGAAAAGAGTGCCCAAGGTTTGCAATCGTGCCAAGATATGCTCACCTCCTACAAGACCATGTAAAGTTTAACCATTCTCCTAAAGCTATGTGTGATCCTCTAGAAGAACCGAGGCAGGTAAGAATTAGCCTTAGAACTGACTACTAGGAAAGGACTCACATTATGGAATGGTGAATCTTTTCAAAGGGAGGGAAGAGGAGGATGCGGCTGGGAGAGCACTGAAGAGACTTAAGCCAGGTGAGGAGATTGTTCTATAAAGTCTGAGACAGACTGATCTCCATCTATTATAAAGAGACATTTCCCTGATGAGGAGCAAGGGTCACATGAATCTGTGGGAATGGAATGGCAGGGGAAGTTCCATCTAAAACTGATAAATGTCCACGATTTTGCAAGTTAACAAGCCAGTCTATTCTAATGGTACATACAAATACTGACCGAATTTATAAGAGCTTCTAGGTAGAGGCATGGGTAAGTTACTACATTAGAAACAAAGCCAACACACAAACGATTTGTACTAGTTCTATATATCCAATGGGACACGGGATGGGTGACGTAATGAGGGTTTGATGTTACCACAGAAGAAGGCTTAAATGCCTGTTGGTTATATGCTCCCACCTTCAGAGAGAGGAGAGAGAGAGAGAGAGAGAGAGAGAGAGAGAGAGAGAGAGAGAGAGAGAGAGAGAGAGAGAGAGAGAGAGAGTCATCACTTTGACTGTAAGCAACTTCCTTTGAAATCAGGATAATTCATCTCTAGATTTATCTCTTCTTGATAGTGGAGGGGCTGGGAATCCACAGCTACTGTTCACGTTTATGGAGTCGATAAAGCAATGTGTGGTAGAAAGAGCTCTGGGTCAGAGGTTAGAAAGACACAGGGCAGTGGAGCTGCACAAATGATCAGTTAAGGAAGCCCAAGACACTGTTAGGATTCTCATGATCTTCAGTCAATTTTAATATGAGATAAAAAATGTCTTCTCTGCAGTGTGTGCATGTGTGCATGTGTGTGTGTGTGTTAGTTATGTTTCTTATTTTTTGAGATTATAATATGATTACATCATTTCCCCCTTCCCTTTGCTCCTCTCACACATTTCCAGTTATTCCTCTTCACTCTTTTTCAAATTCATGCATACTTTCTTTCATTAATTGTTGTTAAATATGTATATGCACATATACATTCATATATACATATATTTCACATATATATGTACATATATATTTCTTAATACATACATATAACCTAATCAATCTATATAATATTACCTATATGTATGTTTTCCGGACTGACCACTTGGTATTGGATAACTGATTGGTGTGCTCTTCCCTGAGGAAGACTATTTCTAAGGTTCTCAGCATTCCTTAGTTGTTTGTAGTTCTTAATATAGAGTTGAGGCCTTCTGTGCCACACTCCCAACATGTGCATGTCTATTGTTGTTGCTCATGTTTAGACAGTCCTACTGGTGAGACTTTATCAGGATGGGTGGCAGGAGAGCAATACAATGAAGAATAGCCAGGAGGATGGTAAAATAACAGAAAAGGTGTCTGAAAAAGTAATTAGGGGTCATACTCTTATCTATCTACCTAAAATACTTATAATATCCATGAGTTGGCATATAAATATACATATATAATTTAAATGGAAAAATTCATCTGGGTTGATAATGCTTTCTTCAAGAGCCAAGGGCCATCTAACAAAATCTCCCAACACCAGGCATGGGAAAGTCCTCTTTTGACTTGTTAGTTAGGGCTGTCCAAGAGACTACCAAAGCATTATAAGAGAGTGCTATTGCCCTTGCTTGTCTCCAGAGGAAGAAGATAAGTATCTATTGCTGAACACTCTATGCACTTCAGACACAGAGCCCAGAAGCCCCTGAAAAGAAACTGCTTTGAAAGCCTCCTGTTTGAGGACTAGTTTTCATGGTACCAGGAGGTGTGAAGTCAGCTTTCAAAGGAAGGAAGCGAGTAACAGTCTATCCAATAATGGCATCTATGTACCACAATAATATCCAGTTTGGTACAATAACCATAAGAGTGCTGTAGTGGGACCCGTATTTTACTGATAACCAACAACTCTCTAAGACCTGTTTGACAAGAGAGAAATCATGTCTCGTACTGGAAAACTAGCCAACTATACAGGGCCAGCGAAACCATGGATCTTGGAGGAGAATCTACAACTTCTACTTTACTAAATTTGTCCTTAAACCCACAGATAAGTGTAGTCTTCATGCCTTGTCAAGGAAACTTCTCTTTTCAATAGATGGAGGATACCATTATGCAATGACAATAGCAATCAAGCAAAACCAAGAGTCAAGGAGCCCAGTCCCAGCGGATACATCTGCAGTACAACTCCCATGCCGAAGACTCAAAGGTCACTGTGGAAGAGGTGTTGGAAAGAGTGTAAGAGACAGAAGATCAGGGGGTTTTCTATGAGACTGTGACTTTTAGGAATGTTGAAAGCTATATCCATTAAGCATCACCAACATGTTTATAGTATTCTGATGATTGAATGAAGAACAGTTTTACATAAAGCAAAGAGTCAACATACATAAATGGGAATTTCTGTGAGTATAATTACTACTGCATTAGAATCTGAATTCTGTAACCTTCCACAAAGGTGTTCAATACACAAGCTTGAGGCTGATTTTTCTCTTTCTTCTCCACGTAAGATTAACACTCAGAAAATAGATAAATTCTTGGTGTGAAGGTAGATAATATTCCTTGCATCTACCTTCCTCTGAGATATATTGAAACTTTTAAAAAATGTATATACTTAATCTATATAAGGCAAATAGAAAAAAGTATCATGCATAAACAAAAGTTACTAATCATTCACCCCCATTTAGGTTTTAAGTTTAAAACACAAGCACCTTTGTCAGGAAAAACTGGTTTTATTCTTCTTTTATTTCCTGGCTCAGATTTACTTTAAAGTGGGAGCTTTCTTTTTCTTTGGCATCTGCGGTATTTAAATGCCATTTTATCACCCGTGGTGTCAAATGACTGTATATTATTCAATGTGCAAAGGGTCCTCTGTCTGAATTGTTATTAAAATGTCAATTATGATTGCATCAGATGAAAAGTTGGATATTTAATCTGAGAAAATAAACTAAGTATGTACCTCCTCCTGTGTTACATGGCTTTGGGTTCTGACTTCCTTTCTGATATATAACAACTGGCTGCTTAATACAAGAGACTCTACTTGATTCTAATGTAATAAATCAAATCCTTGTTACAACTTGTCTGCAGAAATTCACATTCTTTCCATATTTAGTCAGTTTCTAACATTATAACCTATCCTTTACCTTTATTATTGATGTTTTTATGTACTAATTGCATATGCTAGTGTCAGGTGAGCGTCGGGTACTGATTGATTGATGTCCTGAATCCATGCATTTTATTTCAGATCTGAGCAAAGGGCATGTTGGCATTCCAGGTCTAAGAGATGATCACTAAGACAGCTGTGTTTTGGTGTCTAGAGATCCCAAGGAGAAAAGGAAGTCGACGAGAGGGGAAAGTATTATTCTCAGAGAAGGGTAGAAGCTCAAAAGAATTGTGTTACCAAAAAAAAAAAAAAAAAAAAAAAAAAAAAAAAAAAAAAAAAAAAAGAAAAAGAAATCGAAGTGATCACTCAACCCAGGGTGACACGGAAATCAATCTGCTCCATCACCAGAGTTGAAGTCGGACAAGGACCTTGTTCCAAGGTGACTTTTGATCAGGTCTACGCTCAAGGTTGTCGTTCCGCTACTTGAGGCTACAGAAAGAGCTCAAATGAGGGGAGACCCAAGTGGCAGGAGAAACAGTGACTTGGGGAGGAGGTGTTAATGGAATTTAGGTCAGATTTCATTTCATGGGAAAGAGATCAGCCACCGTTATGAACTACTAAATACAACTAGATTGCTTAAGAACTGGTGAAGATTTACAAACTCCTTGGGTTATTTCCTCTGAGTTGCAGTCAGTTTTTTGTGTGTAGTTCTTACAGTGCCTGGCCTGATGGCTAGAATGATGTTTATGAACTTTTTCAGTTTGCACCTGTTGAATGTTTATAAATTGTAGCTCATTCTTTTCTTTGCACAGTAAATATTTTTCAAATAATTTAGATATTGTTCTGCCTTAAACCTTACAAACAAATTCCTTGTGCTTAGGACTTAAAATAGCAGCTTCGCTAGTAGCTGGGATTGTAGGGATAATCACAGGAGCTCTGAACACCTGGAACCCTCATCAAGCCTTAGAAAACACTGCTGCCATTGTCCAGCGGTGGTGTGAGCTAATTGTGGAGTTACTGTGCAATAACCTTTTATTTGGATCTAATAAAATCATAACCCCAACGGAAAGTATGGTGTTTACCCTCTGTACTCTTGCGTATACTAAGACATTTCTGCGTTGGTGGGAGGAAAAATAAAGGCCGTCTTCTACTACTAACAGAAAAAAAAATGTTTATACTTTTTTGGTAAGGTTATGCTGTGTGTGTGTGTGTGTGTGTGTGCATGTGTGCACATGGACATGTGTGCATGCTTGTGTGTGTGTGTGTGTGTTTATGTCTGTGTTGGTAAAGGCATGTAGACACACAGTCCTATTCAGAACACAGTGGGAAGGTTGTGCCCAGACAGTTGGCTCTTGTAAGGAGAGATTCTCCCCAGTCTGGTTTTAACGTAAGAGGCAGGAGGCAGGGCAGCTGGCTTTCCCTAAATGGTTCCTGCCATAGCCAATCCTTTTCAGTGTCACTGGGCTGATAGATCTTTAAAATGTCTCCTCATGTCCTTAAGAAAGAGACACCTCCTGACAAGCAGAATTGATACTTAAAAAGAAAATCCTTGTAGGCAAAGAAGAGTGAATAATAATAATAATAAAAAAAAAACTTGTTTACAGTGCTGGTTTGGAAAGATTTCCACCCATTGTCAAAGCTTTACTTCTAGTAAGTAACAATGATTTTGAGGTAAGGCAGCTTTCCTTTCCTTGCTAGAGCTGTGCTGGATGCTTGGCAGACTCTCTTCTGCTATCGTGTCCAGTGAACTCATGTGCCAGTGCCTCTTGTGTTGTTTCCATCTGGTTTTTTTTTTTTTCTTCATCATTTAAATTGTTCCTTGCAGGTTGTAAGAGGCTCCCAAGTTCCTGGAGGGGAAGCCCTCTCTTACGTGCCTTGCTTTGTCTGAGCACAGTGACTAGCTGATGTCTCAAAAATATGCCTTTTGATTTGATTTTGTTACTGAATAAATTCAGTAGAGTTAAAGAAGTAATTTTGCTCCCTCCGCTAGCAATAAACAGCCATTAGTTTGTTATTTTAAGGTTGCCTAAGGCCAGGTTTTCAGACTAAAAGTGAGTGTGAGCCATCTATCAAGAAAACAGAATTATTTAACACAATAAACATTTTAGTGTACATTTGGCCTAGAGGAAATTTTTTTTTTTGTCTTTCTATATGGCCCAGATTCTTCAAATAACGACTTGTTCCTTCTGTTTATGGTTTTGGTTATCAGGAAAATCTAAGTTTAATCTAAAAAGGCAGAAAATGCACTCTAAATATGGCCTAATGGTGAGTGAAATGCAAGGATAATTCGAGAGTGGCTCTTAGAAAAATGTCAATAAACATTCCAGCATGCGACCCAGGGCTCCAGGGACTTAGATCTTGGGGTGGAGGCTTGTACTTGGCTCTGCAAGTGATTAAGATTACAGGTTGCTGGAAACATCCCCCTCCTGTGTGCAGAAATGCCTCTGCTTGCAGGGCCCGTGACAACACAGAGAGGAGGTGCTGTGTAGAGTGTGCCTCCTGACCCCAGGAAGCTTCAGGACTTCTTAATCAGCTGATTTCATGTTTTTAGGCTAATTCCATTTCCTATTCTAAAGACTGAAAGAAAAACATCATGGTAAAAAGGGGGGAGGCAGCTTCGAATTCTTGCTTTTATCTCGGAGAATGTGATTATTAACGGCTATTTTAGAAACACTTTTAAATTTGAAGGCATTTCCCCGCCCCCTTCTATTTTTATTCAGAAATCCCGAAGCTGCACCCAGCCTGCCTTCTCTCCTTCCTTCCAGATCCTTCCTTCTTGCTGTTTCAGAGCCTTAGGCAAGTCTTTCATCCTTTTTCTGTGTGCCATAAGGCAGAGGAGATGGTGAGCCCTGTAGCTTTGTGTGCGCTGTGTGTCAGAGGAAGGGATCCAGACTTCCTCCTCCAGGGGCACCCATTGATCAATCCCTCTCACTCTCTTTGTAACCATCAAACATTCCCCCCAAATCTCTTGGCACCTTTTTCCCCCTGAAACCAGAGCCCACGGAGGTCCGACAGTCTCTCTGCTTTGCCAAGCATCACTCAGCCTCAGCTGAAGTCATGTTTACATATATGATCTTTCCATGCCATTTAAAATATGTAATGGATACTGTGAAAACAATAGGCATATTCAAGCTCCAGCACTGTGCACAAATGAGAGAAATATTCCAATACTCATATCAGGGCCTAATAGGTATAATTTTGCTCCTGATCAAGTAATGTGCAGCAGCTTTCCCCCAGACTGCTGGCTCAAACAAAGAAGTGGTTGTCAACCTTTTCAGAATCAGATGTTAATGATATTTCATGTCTTTGTTGAGTCTGTGGAGAGCAGCTACTGCACCTAGAAGGGAAATGACTTCCATACCAACCGCCCTCAGCCATAATCATTTGGACTGGGAAAGCTGGACCCGGTCCATATTTACATTTCAGAAAGAGGTGTGAAGGAGGATTCCAAGACAGAACCGACTGAGCTGCCTCCCATTTCCCTTACCCCATGTCCAGTCTTATCAATGCTGCTGCTAGCAGATCTTATTATTTCTAGCATATAGAAGGGGGAAATGTAGCATAAACAAAGGGGTGACGTGTTTTGGCAAAGCGGGGAAGTGTTTTCTGTGTTCTGTGTATTTTTGGAACGCATCTTCCCAGGGCTGGAGCAAAGTTTCTTCAGGCACCGCCGGCATCCGGCCGAAGCTCGGAAGCTCCGAGAGCTCTTAACTTGGCTGCATCTTTTGGGAAACGCAGGATGCTCTTATTTTCAGAGTCCTCTGTGAAGCTCTCAGTCCTGGAATCATTTGCTTTCCTTCTAAAACTCCTCGTTTGAGTCTCTACCACGGTGCTTCCTCTCAAACAATTTTTTTTTCTGTTTTAAGGACAGGCTTTATGTCCTGTGGCCAGTCTACACACAAAGTGGGGGCCCTCGGGATTGGGTTACAGCTGCTGGGGTTTGATCGCTCTCCTGAGCTGCCTCTTTATAATTGCAATCTTGAGTCTTTAGACATTGTACAGTTAAGCTGCTAAGATTATGGCAGAAACAGCTCCATGGGGCAGAGTCATATACTTCATGGCAGAAAACAAGCTCCACTAAAAAATTTAAAACTAGAAAATGTGGACATCTTTCGGGGCAACCATCACTCCTTCTTTAAAAAGGAGTTCATAGATGGCAATCCGGTTCTTCTTAGGCCTCAACATGGCGGTGGCTGCAGGGTCCGAGGCGGTCCATATGCCCAACACCCCTGGCTGTCAGACAAGAGTGTGCCAAACCTTCATATTATGACTGCCATGCAGCCTCTCAAGGCTCGAGGCTATGTGAAGGAGCACTTTACCTAGGGACATTTCCATTGGTACCTTACGAGGGTATCCAGGATCTCTGAGATTACCTCCACCTACCTCGGGAGATCATGTGCGCCACCCTGCGCCGCAGCCGTCCTGAGACTGGCAGGAGTCGGCCCAAAGGTCCAGAGAAAGAGCGACTTGCAAGATCCACAAGAGGGAGACAGACAGAGACACCAAAAGGAGTGCTGTGCCTCCTGATGCTGACAAGAAAGCCTAGGCTAGGGCCGGCTCAGCGATGGAATTCCAATTTAGAGGCAGCTTCGGTCGTGGACGTGGTCAGACACCACAATGAAGATGGAGAATGTGTTGAGTTGGATAAACTTAAAAGAAGAAGGGGGAAAAAAAAACTAGAAAATGTATCACAAATCACTTTTTCCTCTCCCATGCCAATACTGGAAAGCTATTTTAACACAACGAGAGTGAAGCATCTTTGAACACAGGTCTTCCTGCAGTTGTCCCAGTTAAAACCAGGAGCTATTTCCCCTGTCATATGTTGATTACGTCAGTCTATCTCTGCCATGGTGCAAATTTTGTTATATAAATTCAACCATAAAAACACATCTGTCAATATGGAGCCTTCTGTGTGCACATATTTATTCAACTTAGAGTTCCATGTAAGTTCTACAGTACTTTATAGACATGATTGTTATTGCATACTATATTGAGTAAGATATTTTCCAGATTTGGTCAATTAACAGGACTTTAGTCCAACCATTTCAATCATCTTAGTGACTTAGAAGTCTGTTTCTCATTGTCCCACTCTCATGTTCTTCTCCTAAAAGTACTGCTTATGGACAAAAAAGCATCACCCTAAGGCTTCTGGAAATACAAAAACTTAGTCCCAAATAAGACATCATGAATCAAGGGCCCATGTTCATGGTCTCCCCAGTATATTTGAATAAGAAGAGCCATCCTGGTGGATCCTAAATTGTGTAGATGATTTTCATGTTAGAAAGCTTTGGAAATTCCTATACAATTTTCATGGTCAGGAGAAAATAATACAATGTAGCAATAGCCTGGCAGTCATAACATATTTCTTCCTCCTCACTTCTGAGAAGTATGTTTTTGGTATAATCTGACATATCTTCATCTTCAACATCTCCATCATTGCTGCCACCACCACCACCACCATCACCATCATCATCACCACCACCATCACTACCATCATCACCACCACCATCATCATCACCATCACCACCACCACCATCATCACCACCACCACCATCACCACCATCATCATCACCACCACCATCATCATCACCACCACCACCACCATCATCATCATCATCAAGAGGAACTCCGATATAGTTCAAGTTGACCTGGAACTCACTATTGAGCTTAGGCTGACCTCAGGTTGACAGTCTGACTTGTTGGCTTCCTCATCTTCATTGCTAGGATCACCGGCATGTACCATCACAAGCAGTTTCATAATTTATGAAGAGAACTCAAAAAGAATTATCAGGAAGATTATACAAACACTTTCTATTGTACATCTGCAGTTCACTAGCATAATACCTGAAGGAGAATACTTATGTATCACTGCAAATCTAAAATAATAAAATATAGTCATAGTCAGTACTTAATAACCATATACCCTGGACTCTTTATATTTAATGTCTATTTAAATAGTTTTAGTAATATATCTTGTTATTATTAGGCCAGATGAGGAAAACTGAGGAATAGAGGGCTAGAGCCTTGGCCCTATCCACAGAACTAAAACTACAGGAGCTGGGATTCTTTTTGGTTACTTTTATATGGCCATTAAGTGATGGCCTTAAGGCTGTATGAGCTTTTTGAGATCTGTATACTTCTTGTTCTTATGTAAAGAAAATAGAATCTAGAAAAGCTGTGAGCCTTGCTAACACGACACATAAATTAGTGGCAATCGGTAATAGAGTTTACACATTCAGATCTTATGTCTTCGCTGAGGAATATGCAGGTCTGGATGGATGTGACAGCCTCAACAGAAGCATTTTGTCTTGTGATTTCAAAGAAATGTCTGCTAAGATTTACTGGTAACATCCATAAATATTGGATGTTCCTTATGTAGTCAATTGCTACTTTGTGCATGTATGACCATGCATGTAGTGCCTATGAACATGTTTGTGTGTATACTTCCATGTGTGTTGCAGGTACTCATGCATATGTGGTTTCTTTCTAAGCCTCACCTCAGCCTTGTCTGTTCTGGTTACTCCTTAAGGCACCAATCATTTTACTAAACTATGCTGTTTATTGACAAGTAGTCTGCACATCAAAACTGGAGACATAGACATTGAGTCTGACATCCAATAAGCTCTTAGGAAATGTCCTGTGGATGCATTAGTACTCCACATTGAGGCTCAGGAGATTTGAGCAGGAGTGGAAAGCATGAGGTCCAATCAACATGTAGAAAGAAGGGCTAGATTTTGTTTCTCACTGATGGTATTGATGTTGGTTTGTGCAAACAAGTGCATAGCTCAGCCTTTGGGTCATTGTGTATTTCTATAATACAGGAGGTACATCCCCAGTCTGAAGCTAGAAACTCCCAATTGCTGTTAAGGCTGAAGCATTTTGAGCACTACCATGACATCACATGTGGGGAATGCCACAGCTGATTTCATGTGACAGACTGCTAGCAATCAAGTGCATGTGCATTAACAAGAGTATGTGAAATGACTCCCTTGGTGTGAATAAAGTTTTTCTGACAAATGAATTTTGAGTTTAGATATGGGACTATTCCTTATAATATCCTATATTATATATACAAAAATAAAAAACTCATATTTTCCAAACATCTCTGGTCCCAGTCATTGTGGATAATTCAGTCTCTATTATTGTTATCTAGAAATGTTATTTGTGAATGATTTTGTGTATTCAAAAAATAAGTGTTTAAGTACTAAATGAAGGGCAATGAATGAGTAAAACCTCATTCTCACTAGTCCATGGCTTTAAGATTGAATCCCAGCTACTTTTATTCATTGAATAAAGTTTTATTAGTTCAAAGTGGATATGTCTAGAGTGTTCTCTCATTTTTCTGGGAGACTCACCAAAGGGTTGGTCCTTCAACTCCCAAATATTGTCAGCAAACTACAGTTAAGATAAGACTCTATCTCTTCTCTCTCACATCCTATTGTGAACTTTCTCCCACTGCTGTCTGCTAAGCACCTAGGTGGGTGAGCCATCTTGGCTGCTGTCCTCTAGGAGATGTGTGAACACCGTGCTCCAGCTACATGCTGAGAGCACTGTGTCAGGCCACTTCATCCAAAAGCTCTCTGGCTAGTAAGAGAAGGATGGAAAAAGAAGAAGAGAGCTCTTCCTTTTATATAATTTTGAGATGCCTGTAGATTTGCATATAGTTATAAGGGATTAAAGAAGGACACTTACCCAAATGGCTTCCACTAACACCCTGGTTGCCTTTAGACTCATCAGCAGCTGCCTTCTGCTTGTCCTCCCCTGACCCTCTCCACCAAGACGTCTCTTTAGCTAGGCCTTTGGTGGCACAAGTACAGGTATAACCACATGTTTTTCTGTGGTGTTGGGATAAGGTCAGGATTTTCTGTTTTTCTGGTTTGCTCCTTTCCTTCCTGGTCCTTTGCCTTTAGAGAATAAGCTTTCTTGGACTCTTCCCTTGTTGTCTGCCCTTCTTTCTTTTTAAAATTCAACTTAAATGTATCCATTCACTTTGTATCCCAATCGCAGCCCATCTTCTCCTTCCCATCCCACCCCTCCCTCTTTCCCCCTCTCCCTTACCCATCAGAAAAGGGAAGCACACCCCCCCACTCCCCAACCAAGCACATCAAGTGTCATCAGGACTGAGCATATCCTCTACCATGGTCACCTAGCAAGGCAGCTCCTCCAGGGGGGAAGTGATAGAAATGTATGCGAGATGTCCTTGTCAGAGGCAGTTCCCACTCCCCTTACTGTGGGACTCACAAGAAGACCAAGCTGCTCATCGGGTACATAGGTGTAGGAGGCCTAGATCCAGTCCACACATGGCCTTTAGTTGGTGTTTCAGTCTCTGCAAGTACCTTTGGGCCCAGGCTAGTTGGCTCTGTAGGTCTTCTTGTAGAGTTGCTGTTCCCTCTGGGTTCTTCTATCCTTCCTCTACTCTTCCACAAGATTGTCTGTGCTCTGCCCAGTGTTTGGCTGTGAGTCTCAGCATCTGTTTCTGTCCTTTGCTGGGTGGGTCCTCTCAGAGGACAGCTATGCTAGGCTCCTGTCTGCAAACATAGCAGAGTGTCATTAACAGTGTCAGGGGTTGGTTTTCTTGCATGGTGTGGCCAGGCATTAGGACATTCCTTCAATCTCTGCTCTTTTTTTACCCCTGCACACCTTGTAGGCAGGGTAAATATTGGGTCAAAGTTTTTGTGGGTAGTTTGGTGTTCTGCTAGGAGACCTGTCTGGTTAGAGGGTGGCCTCTTAAGTCTCCATGTCCATCGATAGACAGAGTCTCAGCTAGAGTCCTCCTATATCTTCCCAGGAGCCTATCCTGTGGTTTCCTTGTTTTTAATAGCTGAGTAGTATTCCATTGTGTAACTGAACCACAGTTTCTTTATCCATTCTTCAGTCAAGGGACATTTAGCTTGGTTCCAGTTTTTGGCTATTACAAATAAAGCTGCTATGAACATAGTTGAGCAAATGTCCTTGTTGTATGATGCACCATCTTTTGGATCTTTGCCCAGGAGTGGTATGCCTGGGTCTTGAAGTAGAGCTATTCCCAGTTTTCTGAGAACCCTCCAATCAGCCCTAATTTCTGCAGTGACTATAGCTTCCATTCTATAATATATGAGGCACAAACGATGTATAAGTAGTTCATTACCATGTTAAAGACTTGGCCAATGTACTTTCTTTTCTCTACATCTTAATGTCTTAATGCCTTGTTAGTTTATTTATTATTTTTGAGAGAGAGAGAGAGAGAGAGAGAGAGAGAGAGAGAGAGAGAGAGAGAGAGAGAGAGAGAGAGAGAGAGATTCTTTATGTAGCTTTGGCTGTCCTGGAACTCTCTCTGTCTCTCTCTGGACAGTAGGATGACCTGAAATTTACAGAGATCTGACTGCCTCTGCCTCCTGAGTTTTGGTATTAAAGGTGAATGCCACAACTCTTGTTGACCTTTATATATAATATCATGGCTGTTACTTGTAGCAATGAGAAAACTGTGGAAAATCTGTTTGTTCATCTTTTTGGAAGCAGTAGTTTTTCTCTATTAGATAATAACAATTGTTGAAAAGACATAAAATTCAGTCTGGTGTTCATTCAACCAGTTGAGTTTTGGTTAACAGTTCATTGGTCAGTTTAAATTCTGGGAGTTGATTTTGATCATTGATATTAATAGATGTGAGCCACTAATAAGGAAGACTGTTTAGAAGAGTTTGTAACCATAAAGGTGTTGATCATTGATATCATTTAGGAAACTTTGGAGTGACCATAGAAAAGTGCAAATATGCTTCATGATTGACCTATTATGATTGCTTTCTTAAAGAATGGAATGCTATAGATTTACATGAATGTAGTAGTATTTCTTGGTGGGCACTAATGTTAGCAAACAGTTTGACAGTTTTAACAGTGACTAATTAAGACAAACTGTAGACTGTTAGGCAGATCTCTGGGCTAAGAAGAATTATTGTAATTAATGAATGCTGAGTTACAAGCAAAATGAATTACTGAGATTTCATTTGGGAACAATCAAACAAGTTTCAGTTGTCAACCTTTCATTTTCAAAGGCCACTGCTACTCCATAGCCTATCTACAGTAATGAAACATAATCTTGAATGCCTACCCAACATCAGGTATCCCATTCTTTCTTAAATAGTGTCAAATCAGAGGTTACAGAAGAGTGAGACATTGATTTCATTTATACCATAGAACATTAGGTTTTTGAAGAAATTATTAATCCTTTAAGTTTCACATAGTACTAAGGACTTCTATTTTACTGTAAAAAAAAATAACATGGTGTACTAGTGACTAACCTATATTTCCTTGGCCATGGGCAGTTTGAGTTGAATTCTGGCTCATACCAGCTATCCTTATTTCCCTCTGTTTACATACCTGCTCTTAAATTAGTGAAGAATTATGAATAACATTTTACAGAATGCCTCTGAAGTAGATGTATTACTATAAGCAGAGTAAAATATAAAGTAAATATGCTATGAGAGGTCCAGAATAAAGTTATTCTGTATATGTGTCAGAATTAATAAGGTAAGAATTCAAACATAGAATGAATTTATTGTATGTATAGTAAATAGACTAATTATTTTAATGTAGTCTTATCTTTTAAGATATTTTCAGCCACACAGTAGTCTAAAATGTATATATCTCGAGTTACACTATTTTAGATGAAGTTGTAGGTTAGACATATTTTGTAGAAAAATTAATATTTGTTGGCCAATATGTAGCATACCAAGTAACATGTTAAGTTCTTGACAAATATAGTCTACATATTTTTTTTTTGTTTTTGCCAAATAGCCCAACTTTCACACCAAGAAAGAGGTTAAGATGAAGATGGAAAATTTGTACAAAATCTATGCAGAAACTTGAGAGAGCTTATGTCCACACAGGCACGTCTACATGGAAAACTACATTTTCTTTTAAACTTTGTTCTATTTATTCATTTCAATTTCTGCCTTCACTTTAGTAGGCTTATAATTTATCGTTTTTTTTGTGTGTGTGTGCTCCACTCAAGCTGCTGTTCCCGATGAGCCATCTTTTGCAAATCAAGTTTGATTTTCTGAAAAAGGCAGCTTTCGTGGAAGTTGAAGTTATCTTTTGACAGACCCCGCGTTCCTATTTTTTTCTTTCTTCTGTTGTCCTCCTTGAACACCCCTTACGTTTCATTCCTTTGAATCCTGTGAGTCTGAACACTCATGTTCTCTCTGTCATCACTCTGATGTCTTGGGAAAGAGTCTCATTCCATATGCTTTTAGGCACTCAAGGAGCCAAGACATTAAAAACTTGGGGTTTGTCACTACCCATTTGGCTGCCGCTCCATCAAACCCAGTAGCTCGCCTCCAGGAGAGATCAGACCTAACTCCTTGAAGATTCTCTTTCCTCTACTGTAAATATGGTTAATTGGAAAATGATGTTTTTAGGTAAGAGATCCTGCTTCACTTGGATAGCAACCAAACCAGCCATATGGGAAGGGAAGTGATCTTGTGGCTGACAGAATAATAAATATGGTCCATAAGCCCCTCTGGACGGCTTTCTATGGACTATGAAGCTTTGTCTTTTTGCACTTCAATTTATAGCTCCTACAATGGGAATATCCTTGGCTGTCTGATAAGCTTTGAGAGGATAATGAATATTCACATTATAGCCAAATTCTTCTCCATGGAGGAGTCTTAGTAGAGTATTGTCCTTTTCTGGCCACTAAGGAATGGTATGGGTTGACATGGAATTCTCTACAATGTAAGTGATTTCAATTTTTCTCACTTCACCACTGGACCATTTGTGAAAATGTATGCTATGTGTTTTAAGGTTTTGAGTGATGATTTTTGTTGTAGAAACAAATCAGCTGGTAATATCAATGGACGTTTTTTTCCTTATGTATTTACCTTTTTATTTCTATGGTTTACCCATGTGGTTTATCCAACAGGATATCCATTGTCTCATTTCAAAACTAAATACTGCACAATGGCAGAGTTTGTATGCTGATGACAGCCAAATAAGGAATAAGATTGTTACATATTTTTGGCACCTCTTTCCCTAGGAAACATACAATGAGTACATATATGTAAGAATATTAGTGCATGTGCACACACAAGTGTATACACACACACACACACACACACACACACACGTTAATTCTTTTTCTAATATCAGGGCTAATGGCACCTGAGGTGACCAATTAATCTATTAAATAGGCATCATGTACTGTGAAGAACTTTTTAATCCAAGGAATAAAAAGGGAAAAAAACCTCAATATTTCATAAGAAATGGAACAATACTTGGCTGAGTTTTCTAAACGACATACTGTCCATTCGAAAGACTGTCATATGTGCAAATAAATTAAGATTAATGAGTTAATACTTAGTACTTTCTGGAAACTATAGGACTCTCATGGAACTTAGGTGTTGTTGTTACTTAGGGTTAGTTGTTACTTAGGTGTTAACATTTTGTAAGTACTTCATAGTGCACTGTCAATGGATTCACTTCAATTGCTTTTACAAAATTATCTAACCTTTGTTAGTGTCAGAGATTTTCTAGTGCCCCAAAATCCATCTTGTTATTTACATGAGATGGTCACATTTTTAACACAGTGTTTAATTTAATCCCAGAGAATAGAGAACAAATATCCCAAGAACGGTTTAAGAATAGATTATGTTTTCAAGAAAAAAAGGGAACTACTTAGTCAGGTAGTTTTTCCTTGAGCCTTTGCTTTTGTAATACCCAGAAGAAAACATCATAGATGGATAGTAGGGCTGTAAGGTGTATTGTTTTTGTGACATTCTAGCATCTTTAGTGAATCAGCAATATTGAATATCAGAAGTTGAGCAGAAAATAAACAAAAATGTTGAAAATGTCTGTTAGAAGAATCATTACACCAGAAACATAACAGACTCTTTAGTTGCAAAGTATTTGAGGGCTGAAAAGATAGGGAAGCCTATCTTTTTTATACATGCTGGCTGCTCTTCCAGAGGACCCTGGTTCAATTCCCAGCACCCACATGATATCTCAGAGCTGTCTGCGATTCTGGTTACAGGGGATCAGATAACCTCTTCTAGCACTTGTGGGTGCCAGGCACACATGCGATGCAAGATGTACACGCAGATAAAACCCATATGCATAGAGGAACAGACTCCACTCTTGGTAATTGTTAGACCATCATCTAAATCCAAAGTCCAGAAGAAACAAGTTGCCTTGTACCAAATGTAAATTCCTGAGAGATATGCCATGAGATATTCAAGGGGGGAAAAGTGTGTTCTGAAACATGAGCACAAGTCAACTTTAAACAGTGGCATAAAGGGCAAAATTTGTGTCCCACCTGTGGCAGTAGAGACCCCCTGTCAGAAGAATAACTTGCTGCACTTTCTTGCCAACCCAGCCAATGAAGGACAGGCACATCCTTCCTGATGCTCTCCCATGTCACTCCTCAGTAATGCGTCATTCACTTGTGTGATGGGATGAAATTGCAGCAATGCCCTGTTATCAGCGTTAAAAACAGTGGCCATTGAAAAACTTTGTCCCACGAAGCTAACAAATGGAAATCTTTAATGTGGTCCCATAGAAAGTGGCAGCCGAGTGTGCTGATTTGTACAATGGGTCACCACATCCCTGCATTGCTACTGCTGTTGCTGGTATGGGGGAGCTCTGAGATGGGAGCTTCCTTCGTAAAAACCGAGATTCTCAAAGCAGTGCTTAAATTGTAATTATTCTTAGCCTCTTTGGTTCTTTACCTAGAACTGCAGGGCCCCTTTTTGGTTTTAAAAGTCTTTCCTAGTAGCTGTACAAGAGAGATGATACTGACTTTTTAAAAAACGAATTATTCAGTATTCTTGAAAATACACACTCAAAAGATTCTGTATTTTTAAAATGGGGTTGACAGTTTACTAATTTAGGTTGCAAAAGCATTTGCTGATAGAAACCAAAAGACTCAAAACTCTTCATGCAATCTTATATATATATATATATATATATATATATATATATATATATATATATATGGATATATTATATATATATATGTATATATATATATAATTTTTCCTCTCCAGTACTGATATTAAAACCAGGATACTCTTAGATGAATACTCTACCATTGCGTTACATCCATACCCCTCATAATGTTTAAAGTGCTTATGATCCAATGATCTAAGCTTTGGAAATTAATTACAAAATACTTCTAAAGTTAGTGGCAGGCAAGTCTTTTTTGAAAACTCCCTGAAACAGGCTATCTATTCACACCAACCCTGCACATGGAGCCTACCCTGAAATTACTGTGCTAGTCTTATGAGTCAATCAACCAGTGCTTGGAAATATACATCTAGCACAGTGCTGAGCACAAAATCAAAGCCTTGGAGAACCAGTTACTGTCATTCTCCTCCCCTATCTGACAACCTTCCCACCAGGAAAGGAAATGTGTGTATCAGACAACCCTGAGATTTGGTTGCTAAAACCAGCCTGCATCTAAGCAGTTTGGGATTCCTAGCAGGGGAGCTGGGGCTGTCTCTGACTCTTTTGCCTGCTTATTGGGATCTTTTCCCTCCTACTGGGTTGCCACACCCCACCTTGCTATGATGGTATGTGCCTGGTCTTATTGTAGCTTCTTATACAGTGCTTACTTCATGCCCCTGGGAGCCCTTCTCTTCTATGAGGGGAGGAATGGGGTGCATGGATCTGAGGGAGAAGGGAGGTGGAGAGGAAAGACTGGGAGAGTAAAGAGAGGGAAGATTACACTGGGGATGTAATATATGAGAGAAGAATAAGATAAAACAGAAAATAAAAACCCTATAAACTTAAAAGAAATCAGCCTGTGCTTGACCTTTGTGTAAAGTGATGCATGTGATTTTATATTGTGATCTGTAAAGAAACTTTAACTGTATGGATTTAAAAAATTAGGTATCTTTTAGTGACCTACAGTTGGCAATAAATATAGATTCACTTTCTCTCAAGGGTGAAGGAACAGAAAACGTTTTCTGGCATATTCTTTGCACTAGCAATGCAGTCACAAGTATAGAGTCACATCTAGTTGACTTCTTCTGGAGTCCCATGTGAGCTGTGTCTTAGTGACTGAGTCTGTAGTTCATTATGAGATATCCTCCATGGTGGTTCCTACAACATGGTCTCTAGGCTTTAAGAGATGAATGCAGTAATATGAAAACACACAGGGGCATTTTGTAGCAGCAGGTACTAAAAAAGAGTGGCTGTCCAGACAGTGTCTTCTGTACTTAACTTCAGAGGTGTGTGAAAGGCTTACATTTGTCTGGTGACTGTCAGTAAGAGTGTTCTAAAAGATTAAAAAATACCTAAAGTATATGATGGAATGCTGGTCATGAAGTAGTTGCCACAAATACAAGGTTAACTCTAAAAAATATAGAGAAAGATCTGTTCAAGTCTGAGGAGGAATACTTTTCAGTCTCTTGCAAAAACAAAAAGTAGTTCATTCTTTTGAGTCCCTTTATTTTCTGGTGACAGGGCTGACTAGGTGATGGTTATAACTTGGACAGTTATTTATATCTTGGATGAATAATATTAACATATTCCTAAAAATTCATCAGCCATGTAAGCAATGTAGGATTTCCAGTTTTTCCCCTCAAATCCTTTACACAATTCATAAGCAGTAATAATCATGATAAATAAGGGGAAAGGGGGAAGGAGGGAAGAATGGGAGGACAGAAGGGATGGGATAACCATTGAGATGTAACAAGAATAAATTAATAATAAAAAATTTAAAAAAACCTCTCAACATGTCAGTGATCTTTCAAAGGAATTGCCCAATATGTGTTTTTAGTCACCAGGCCACACTGTCTTGTTAATGTTAAAGGGTGGATTCAGGGAGATATAGAAGTGAAATTTTGAACCTTGACTCAGATACTGTTGTGAGATTAAATATATAGTCTAGTTCTACCTAATAGTGACCACTGCTAGTGGGTTGCAACCCATTTGGGGGTTGAATGGCCCTTTCATGGGGGTCACTGAAGACCACTGGGAAACACTGGACAACACAGATATTTACATTAGAATTCATAACAGTAGCAAAATTACATTATGAAGTAGTAACTAAAATAATTTTATGGTTAGGGGTCACCACACCATGAGGAATTGTATTAAAGGGTCACAGCACTAGGAAGGATAAGAACCACTGGGTTAACGGATGGCTACAACTTTAAAGATCACACTTATGAGGTTTAATGACCTTTAAATGCCTGCAGAACAATTAAGAGATCCATCTAGAGTTTCCATGTAATAAAACATTATGACAGACTGAGGGATATTGGATTTTATAGCCTCTTTCTACTAAACATACCACATTGGTCATCTCTCCCTGATAAAACTTTAATTAGCTAGATTATTTAAAATGTGAAATGGTGACCTAATGGAGCTTTACACTCCATAATAGCCAGGTAGAAGAGAACTTAAGAATAACAAGACCCTAGCACTATGGACAGATAATAAGCAGTTCATCTTTATAATTAAAAAAATTAATAAAATTACAGCACTTTATTTGGCCTTATCTGTTTTGTTTGGCCTGAATTACTTTATTAACAATGAAAATATTCTGAAGGTGACCTTGTGAAGTAAAGAAATTAATATGGTTGAAGTTTAAAATTATACCATATTGATAACTTTAGCTAAACCACATTTGGGATACAATATTGACATATTCAAATAGCATTAAAGGTTTTAAAAACATTAGAAATGTAGTCATTATGGCCATGAATTATAGTAAAATAGCTATGTATATAATAGAACTAAGGTAATAAGACTTTTGGAGCACCCTACTGAAATAGCTTTTCAACTGACTAATTGTATTGTTGACATATTACCCTAGGGGAATAGTACACATTTCTGGGGGAGAATCTGTATCTATTATGCTTTGCATAGGCACATAATTTATATAACAGTTGGAAATATTAAACATGCAAATAAAGCAGTTTATGCATCAGCATTTACATAGCATTGAAATTCACTTGCCATTTACTATCATGACAATGTTTTATATATATATATATATATATATATATATATATATATATATATATATATATATAGAGAGAGAGAGAGAGAGAGAGAGAGAGAGAGAATAAAACTATAGAAAACTCTAGTTTTGTATTATGCTTATTAACAATTGCTAAAATTTATTCTTTATTAAATATATGTGCATATGCGTATTTAAGAAGTACTTGAAACAGTGTTACAACTAAGTGAAAAGGATTCTGTACAAGAAAATGAGGAAACTTACATTGAGAGAATGTGACATTTCTGATTGTTATCTTTTATAATTATTCTTACACAATAATCTCATCCTCCATTCAATGAAGGGAAATTTATTCTGCAGAACTTGTAGAATGATGAGAGGAGAAAGTCAGGAGCTGGGCTGGAAGCTGAATAGTGTGGTGGTGGATGGGGACATACGGCAGTATGAGAAGAACATTTCTATGGATGCCAGGTGAGTAAGGCCATACCTTGATGGCCTTAAAATTTGCTTCGCTTAGCTAAAATTTGGTGGCAAATCAAGTGTTGAAATTATAACAACAATTATAATAAAAATGTATTTGCTAAAGCATAATAAGGAAAAAAAAACCCAAACCCAATCTAGCAACAATGGCAATTGGAAAAACAAAACAAAACAACAAAAACAACAAAAAAACAAAAACAAAAACAAAAAACCAATGGCAATTGGTAAAATGAAGGAAAAATCATTACCCACACCATACTTTTTTTTTTCTCTTTCTCAGTTCTACAGCATTGTCTTACTTGGGGTCACTATTGCTGTGATGAAACACTATGACCAAAAGCAACTTGGGAAGAAAAGAGTTTATTTTGCTTATAATTCCATGCAATAGTTCATCATCAAAAGCAGTAAGGGTAGGAACTCAAGCAGGGCAGGAACTTGGATGCAGGAGCTGATGCAGAGGCCATGGAGAGGTGCTGCTTACTGGCTTGCTCCTCATGGCTTGCTCAGTCTGCTCTTTTACAGCCCAGGGGTATCACTACCCACAACGGTCTGGGCCATTTCTCATTCATCACTAATTTAATAAAATGCCTTATAGGCTTGCCTAGAGCTTGATCTTATAGAAGCATGTTCTCTGATGACTCTAGCTTATGTCAAACTGATATAAAACTGGTCAGTACAAGAATCATCTGTGAATTCTGAACAGCAAGTCATGTTAGCAGCACCAAGGAGTTGGGTCAGACGCAGAAATTATCTCAAGGAACATTTTTTGAGTGAAGCATATTCAAAGAAATGAGGATGAAAAGACGTTAAGACAAATTATAAAATATTGAGTCTAAGTAGTGTCCACTTGGAAATGGAATATTCATATTCCCACCATTATAAATTTGGAAGAAGCATCATACTCAGAAGATAATAAGCCACCTTGAGCTAACCTTGAAAAATATACAAAACAAATGGCTGCAAAAGACACCGTACTTTTTGAGACTATGTCTTGATTTACTTGGTGTGTTATTGTACTTACATACCATTAAAACTTTCATTCATCAATAAATAAAATATACATACTTATGTGTGTGTGCAAATAGAAGGATGTGTTTTTTAAGGTAGGAGGGTTGTTGTCTTTCTTTTTTAATCTAAAAATCAGAATATTTTATTCCATTTAAATATGGATGTTCAAGTGAATAATTTTTTACAGGAAATATAAAATAGTTCACCAGCATAGAAACAATCCTGTTCCTTACACAGAGTCAAGCAATGAGAACAATCCCTTTAAAGATCTAAACCACCCTTCTTCAAGTCATCAGCCCCTTTGAAGCTAATCACAGGCCACTATAAATGACCACTATCTATAACGTATTAGGAGATTACAAACCCTGTACCAGAACAAACTTCTATCATGACACACAGCAAGTAGGTACACTGCAAAATTGGCCACAATAATGTATACTCAGTTTAATCGCCCTTCATTTATTTATTTTTTCTCTTTCTTGGGAATGACCATGACTTAGTGAATGCAAAACAAGTGTGCTACACTGAGTTTCAGTCCAGCCTTAATGATGCTTTAATGTTGACACATTTAAGTAGACAATAAGCCAACAATGATTCATAGTCTGCTTAATAAGTATATTATATCTTCTCTTAAAACCATTATCATTAAATCATACAATAGACTCTAAACTCTGGTTTTATAATATGCTATCATATTACAATTTTATTTTTTGTATTTAGGCTTTTAAAGACAAAAATATAGTTATACCACCTCCCCTTCCTCTCTTACTTTCACTCCTGACATTTCATTCCTTATTCCTCTCAAATTCATGACTTTTAAAAAATAATTATTGTTATACACACTCATGTACATGTATACACATATGTATACACAAGTAAATATTTAAATAAAACCAGATGAGTCTGCTTAGTGTTGATATATGCACATACTCTTAGGGCTGATGATTTGCTATTGGGGGTTTATCCATTAAGAAGACTAATTATTCTTCATTTTATAGTTGTTAATTTCCAGTAGCTCTTCGTTTAGTGGTGGGATCCCTTGAGATTTATCCCATCCAACTTGACATTGTCATCATTGGAGTCATTATTAGGCAGCCATATTGTTGTTACTTTATGGATATGGCCTCCCAGTTATATATAGAAGACAAAATTCTGCAGCAGACTTCCTGGCCTTCTGGCTCTTACACTCTTTCTGCCCCCTCTTCCATGATGTTTGTGCTGACAAATTCAGTAGTCACTAAGCATCTCAGTTTTTTTACTTCATGTCAATTTTACTGTTTTTGTAGAATTTGGATTTTGCATTCCTTATTTAATTAGTGGTTTTATAGTCACTAATTATTTACAAAGAGCCTTTGATGTTTTCTTTTTTTCTATTCTTTATTTTCTCACATTTATAAACCTTAGGCCTTATTTAATATTGCTATCATATGGAAGTACTCCTCAATACAAAGGTGTTAAAAGCTTGATCACTACTTGTAACACTGTTGGAATATGGTAGAAACCTAAATAGAAAGATCATAGTGGGTGGAAATTAGGTTTTTGTGAGTGTTCGCTTAAAGGTGTTCATGGGATCCTGGCTCATTTTATTTTATCTTCCAATTTATACCATGATGTACACTGTGTCTATACCAGATGAAAGCATCAGTGGCAACCTACTCTGAATGAGAAGTTCTGTAACTATGGGCTCTAACAAACATGCTCCTTTCTAAAATTGACTTATCTTGAGTACTTACGACTGTGATAAGAAGCTAATTGATTGATTTTTTTCTTCCTTGGAGAAAACTACTAATATTTAGCAAATTTTTGGTGTGCACATAAATGTAGCCTCTAAAGAATCATTTTAGGTATGTTTGGGTAGCACAGGTTAGAGCAGAGAGTGTTCCAAGATTGGGTTAGGGAAGTTAATTACAATTGCTTCCTTGTGAAAACAACTCTATGAGTAGTTCTATGATTTAGAAGAAGAACATAAAAGCTTTATTTCATAAATAAGATTATTCTGATCAAGTATTTTGTCTATATTATTCATTGCAGAAGCACATTTGGAAGTTAGATGAGGGAAAGTGTTTTACAATGATGGGTAAGTATTTTATTGTAATCTCAATTTCATTGTGCTTCCCAAAGCAGTGGGAAATGGACCTTTGCTTACTTGGGAAAGGTATCCACTTGGCAGTCTAACTGGTAATATTAGCCAAAACCTTATCTCTGTGCTGTATAAGTCTGAATTTAAAATACTTTAAAGATTTCTACAGTGAACTTTTGCTACTCCACCTAATACAAACAAATGAATCTCAAAGACCATAAATAAGGGATGTCTGAAATTACTAACAAAAAGTTTCTCCATCGTTCTCTCCACTTCATTGACTCTATCATTTAAACTGGAAAGGAATAAAGGCATAAGAGATGAGATGACATCAACTCAAAAGCATGCTGGCCTCATTTCAGATTTTAACTCACAATATTCTATTCTATTTTTGCCCTGTTTTCCCTCTAGTTTATACAGTCTTTGCGTTCTCCCTTTTCCCTATCTATAGAGGCTACTGCTAAAGTTCCAGTGCAGCTGGGGTGTTATGTCAACAAGCAAGATGAAAGAAAATGGGCATACTTGTAAATTACCCTTCATTCTCATAAGCTTTGTATAGTGATTATGGAGAATTTACAAAGGAACACATACACACAAACATACACACACACACACACACACTTCCTTATTCAGAGATCTTAAAACCTGCCGCCAAGTGGCTGTCAACTGAGTGACCGCAGAGTTTGGCACCAGGCAGAATCAATGGCTTGGGCCAAATGATTGTTGCTGAACTCACCTGTGTCGAAAGGTCAGCCTCACAGTGCTTAGGCTGGGCAGAGTACTAAAGGCAAATTGGATGGTGAATGGATGCCCTGAGGCATGTTCTGCATGTTGTAACTGGTCTGGCAGGCTTGGTCTCTCTACTGCTGAAGTCTGCCATATGTGCCTGAGAATCATCTGGGTTGTACATGCTGACTGTGCAGCCTCACCAAGATGCAAAATCAGCTACTACTTTTGCTGTTCACTACACACACACACACACACACACACACACACACACACACACAGGGAGAGAGAGAGAGAGAGAGAGAGAGAGAGAGAGAGAGAGAGAGAGAGAGAGAGAGAGAGAGAGAGAGAGAGAGAGTGTGTGTCCCTGTCCAGCAGAAGATTCACAGATAGTGTCATGTTGAAAAAGAAAAAACCCTAATTTGGTACATGACATATATACTTCCAAGTTTTCTCATTAAAGTCATATTATTTGAGTGGACCTTCTATATTGATTTTTACTGTAAACATAAATGTCACCAACATAAGAAAACGATAAAGAACCAGAAAACAGCTCAAAAAAATCTCTGTATGTATGTCCTTATGTGTGTGGACATGGTTTCGCACTGTATGTGGGTTCATAGAGTATAACAGAGCCATGTCTTAGCTAAACAATACAAAGAATCAGTTCTTTCATTATTTTTGTCCATTTTTAAATGAAAAAAATGTGTTTTAAAAAGTGGTAGTTTTCAAAAGAGGCAGAATAGCCAGTGACATACTAACTTCTTCGAGAATTACAAGGAAGTCTTTAGACAGGAACATCTTCAATTTCCTAGGACTGAGTCATTGCCCTGGCACTGGTACCCACCTTTTTCTTCCTTTCCACTAAGTGCCATTGATGTATAAGGTCATCTGCAGTCTATTTTCTAAGCCTAACATCTTTGATTTTCTTGGGAATTTCTTCTCATCTTTGCAAGAGCTTTATTCTACTATGCGCCTTGCAATCTTATAACAAAAAAAGTGTCTTTCATTAAATATTTAAACATGTGATTTTTCTCAAGTTCTAGAATTTTTTATTTAATATTCATTGCTTGTTCTGCATGTTTAGTGTTTTGATTATTACACAGTGGGGGGGCCTTTCTTTTTAGGTCCAACCTATTTGATGTTCTGTAAGCTTCTTATATTTTATAGGCATCTCCTTCTTAAGGTTAGAAAACATTTCTTCTACAGTTTTGTTGAAAATATTTTCTGGGTTCCCTTCTTCTTTTTAATTCCCATCATTCATAGGCTTAGTCTTTTAATAGGGCCCCAGGTTTCCTAGATGTTTTATATCAGGAATATTTTAGACTTAACATCTTCTTTGGCTGATGTATCAATTTCTTCTATTGTATCTTCCATGCCTGAGATTCTCTCTTCTATTTCTTGTATTGTGTTGGTGATGCTTATGTCTGTAGTTCCTGTTTGCTAACCTAGATAGCCCATCTCCAGCATTCCCTCATTTTGTGTTTTCTTTATTGCTTCTATTTCTATTTTGAGGGTTTGAATAGTTTTATTCATTTCCTTCACCTGTTTGTTTTCTTGGCTTTCTTTAATAGATCTATTAATTCCCTCCCATTGTTTGTTTGTCTTTTCCTGAATTTTTCTAAGGGATTTATTAATTTCCTCTTTAAGTACCTCTATTATGTTCATAAAGTTTGTTTTGCAATTGGTTTTTTTTTTGTGATTCAGTTGTGCTAGAATGCTTAAGGGTTATTCTAGTACAATAGCTGGGCTCTGATAGTGCCATATTGTGCTGGCTGTTATTGATTGTGTTCTTATACTTGCCTCTAGGCATCTGAGTTTGAGAGGTGTTAAATTTTGAGTTTGTTTTTGTTGGATGGGTGTTTTTCCTTGGTTTCTATTTCCCTTCTAGTCTCCTGGCCCTAGTGGCATGTGGTCCTGTTTCTGGTCCAGTAGGATTGGTCTACTGGGGTTTTGGCAGCCTGTAGTACCTCTGGGATTCTGGGTGCAGGTGTTGCCTGTTGATTTCTGGGAACTGGCATGGACTATTGGGTTCCAGGTAACTATGTGGCCTGTGGTAGAACAGGGAGATTTTGCAGTAGTTGTGGTCTGGGATATGGAGATGAGAGGAGGGTGTGGTTTTGGTGGAAGCTGGGCAGGAACTAAGGAGTGTTGGATGACTATGGGCTGGGCTTTACCTGGCGTTTCAGGTGCTGGTGTGGGCTCTGGTAGAGCAGGGGGCTTCTGTTGGTGGTGTTGTGGGTTGGGATATGGAGCCAAGTGTATGGAGTATTCCCGAGAAAATGTGAATTTACTCAACTCTATTTTTGCCATAGAATGACTTCATGGACTCTTACAACTTCACTCCTGTTTCATCTCACAGCTATCATGACAGCATCAACATGAAACATTATTACATTGTTAAGGAACATTCATGTTATTATTAGCACATTTACTAAGCATTGGGTGTGTGCTGTACATTTTGCTGTTTTAATCTTTCCAAGTCCACTTTGGTAAAAGGTAGAATGTAGAAATAGCAATTCCTTTTCTAGTCATCAGAACAATTCTACACATTTAGAATTATTATTTCCCAGTATCGCACTACCTAAGGTGGGATTTAGTCTGAGTGTATGTAATAACATACACCCTTGCTCACTCAATTGATTACTCCTTGGTGTAACCCAAGTATCCTTCATAACACCACATTTTAAGACTATCTAGTGGCTAGATAATAATTATGTGATTATTTCTATTTTAAAGTCACAATGTTGAGCTTTTAGAGATAAAGACAATACTAAAGCCCTCACATTACAAACTTTTGTCTTATTCTACTCAGGACTCTGAGGCACCAGAATGATTTCTCAATTTTTTAAATAAAAATTCTCTTCCTCTGTATTGGCCATTTGTGGTTAAGTTTGACATATCTTAGTATGTCACATCTCAAAACTGTACTCTAGAATGACAACATGTACTCAGTGTTTTAACTTGAGGAGTGGATACTGCTTCTGGCAACCAGTATGTAGTAGATGCTAGCAATGCTGCCAGGCACTACAAAGTGCCTGGAGCAACTATAACCCTATACTTTAAGATGAACAATTTTTAGGCAGTATACATCAATGGGGAGTGCTCCAGAACTTCTGATGTAGAGAAAAGGACAAAAAGAGAACAGTGCCTTTAGAACTTGAAGTCTAGGTCCAGACAGAGATTTCATTGTAAACCCTTTGAAGTACAAATGTTCTGCTAAATCATAAGATAAAGGAATGAATCAACCTTCATCAACCAGCTCTAGCTTGAGGTTAATGTGCAATGCAGCTCGCAGAATCAGTTAGATGATCAATGATAAACCTCTAATGAGCAGGATAGGAATACAGATGTAATTTACCTTGGGGTGTTAGCTGGGACTATAGGTGTAGTTAAAATGTTCGGGGTATATGTGAAGAATGAGGAGTAAAGGCATTTTGCTGATACTTTAGAAACATAATTCCTTTGTATGAATAGTGAGTTTGTAAGTGATATACTTACTGTTAGAATTATTCTGGCTTTGCCCATCTGTTTCAACATGAAGAATCAAAATTTGAATACAAACTTTTGTAAAATAAAGGTTTCTGGGCAGATTTACTTCTACTTATGTTAACAGTTCACTTTTTTTTTTAACCTTAATGCTACTTTTATTTTGTTTGAAGCAGATGTTATCAAATTTAGGATTTATTTTTATTTAGGATTTCATTGCTGAGATTATAACACATCTCTGGCAGGAGAGATTGCAGCCATTTTGCTATAAATCAAGGTCAGGGGGTAGGAGTGGGGGAAAGGAAATCCATATAGAGGGGCGTGGCCCCTCTTATGGTATTTTTTATCTACTTTTTGGCTTGGTTTCAAAGCACTTAATAGTTTCTGCCTGTAGTTGCTAAACATGGAAACGCTTGAAAGCCACACCCTGTGATGCTTATAATGAATAGTGTTTTTAGAGTGAGTGTTTTAAAAAAAAAATCAAAGCACCCAGAGACAGATAGCCACACCTATCACTATATTAACCAACCACATTCTATAACTTCCCACGTGTTTTTTTTCTTTCAGAAACTGTGGGGTTAAGATGCTCTCTAGTTAAATATTGTATAACTGAGCTATGACAAATTGATGACCCAGGCCAAGGACTACTACATGGCATCGCTTCCATATTCCTATTGGGAAGATCAATAAAGATTTTAAGAAGTTCTTATGTATAAACTCTTGTAGCTTCCTTTATCTGATCATAGAAAAATCCCAGGCTTTTGGACATGTTGCCACTGAAGAATACACTGTTAGCAACAAGGATATCCACGTGTCCTGTAGAAGGATGAATTAGCAATAGTGCAGCCCCCAAGGCTTTTAGGCATTTTGAGGGCTAGGGTTTTTCATGTTGGGAGAAACAGTTGTATTCCTTTTGCCATCCTTATAAAAGTTGCTTGACTTTATTTCTTGTACCTTGTGAGAACTCATGGCTTCATTGACTCTGTCTTTGAATTATGTTTGCAGCTCAATTAGCCACGGGTTTAAATATGATCTAACCTTATTATTTATGCAGACATCTCATAATGCTGAATAACGCATGACACACATATGCCAGGAATAAACTTGGTGGTGGCATAAATCTTCCACCCACACTGATCAGAAATGCATGCATTGAAAAGTGGATCTGAGCTCCAGTGTTGGCTGTGGAATTGACTTTTCCTGTTGGTAGAAAACACCACCTACTCATAGTTCATTAGTGGGGTCTGAAAATGAATATGTGGAAACTTCATTGTAAGGCTTCCATTCTCACCATTACAGTAAATTCTTTATCTAAGATATCACTCTAAGAAATACACTGCAGAACCAGCCTCTATAGCCCAGGTGCAGTGTGTGGGATGGTGAAACACCAGAGCTCCTGACCTGGGGAAGTTTCAGGGAAACAGGTAAATCTATCCTCAGACACCCTACCCACCCCACCCCAGTCCACGGAGAGCCCCAAAGACCATGAAGAAGCCCAGGCAACTGTGAACATGGTACTCAGCAATAGCATGCACGGTCTGGGCAGGTCTGGGCTGGAGCCAGGCAGCCGCCTTATCAGACTGAGCTTGCAACATTGGGCTGATAGAACGTGGCCAGGTCAGTCCCCATGGCCCGGCAGCGACTCCCATGCTTATGGAAGAAGCTGGACTGCCCTGAGGGGCCTGTAATGGGTCTGTATTGTGGCCACAACTCTGTGGGACTGAACCACCAAAGATACACAATCTAGACAGGTCCACTATTTGGAGATGTCCAGGCAGGAACCTGACTGCTGGCCACAGCAGTCCTGGCCTGAACGATAGTCCCAGGCAGGGACTCTGACGCTTGTGAGAGAAGATGTATTGCCCTGAGGGGTCTGGAAGGGGGTCTGAATTGCAGCCACAATTCAGTGGGACTGAACCGCTAAAAGTGTGCTATCTAGACTGGTCCACTATCTAGACTGGTCCAGGCAGGAACGTGACTGCAGGCCACAGCAATCTGGGCCTGGACAATTGGGCAGTTAAAACGTGGCCTGGCCAGTCTCCATGGCTTGTCAGAGTCTCCCACACACTTGGGAGAGACTGGACTGCCCTGAGTGGTCAGAACAGAAAATTAAACAGCAGCCCCCAACACAACTCATCTGAATCCCCTTAGTAGTGTGAACAGGATCAGGCAGAAGACTACCTCTGCTGACCCAGCCAGGAGCTTAAGGTGCAGAGCAAAGTCTCCTGAAGCAGAAACCAGGTCACCTTCTGGTTCCAGGGAAAAACTCCATGATCGCCACAGGTAAGGACATGTGACCTATCACCAACTATCCACTCTCAATGACTAGTGAAGGATGCCAGAAGTTACCTACCAACATCATAGATAGCAAGATGACTAAAGGACAGCATAAGAACACAAACAACAAAAACCGAAACAACTTGGCATCTCCACATCCCAGCTATCACAAAGAAAGCAACCATGAGAACTCAAACACAATCGAAATACAAGAAAATGACCTCAAATCCTTAGAAATGAAGATGATAATGGAGGAAATGAATAAAATCCATAATCAAATGCAGGAAGATGCAGCCAAACAGATGGAAGACATGAAAAAGGCCTATAGAGGTACTGAAAAAAAATTTCAGGAAAATACAAACAAACATATGAAGGAAATCAATTAAATGGTTCAAGATCTGAAGATGAAAATGGAAGCAGTGATAAAAGCACAGACAAAAGAAAAATGGGAATGAGAGACCTTAGAGAAGAAAATAGGCAGCACAGAGGTGAGCTTCTCTAACAGAATCTAAGAAATGGAGGAATGAATCTCAGGACTTGAAGACACAACTGTAGAACTCAAAACAACCATCAAAGAAAACGCTAAATCTGAAAAATTCCTGGCACAAAACATCCAAGAAATCAAGGACACCATGAAAAGATGAAACCTGAGAATAATAGACATTGAGGAAAGAGAAGACTCCTGACTCCAAGGCCCTGACAATATCTTTAACAAAATGATAGAAAAAACTTACCCAATTTGAAGGATCAGATGCATATAAACATACAAGAGGGCTACAGAACACCAAATAGAAGAGAACGGAAAAGAAAATCTTTCCACCGCATAATAATAAAAATGAAAGATTTACACAACAACAACAACAAAAAATATTAAAAGTGGCAAGAGGAAATGCAAAATAACACACGATGGCAAACCTATCAGAATTACATCCAACCTCTCAGCAGAGACCAGAAAAGTGAGAAGGGCCTGGACAGAAGTCATCCAAACCCTAAGAGACCACAGATGCCAGGCCAGCCTACTATACCCAGAGAAACTATCAATAACCACTGATGGAGAAAACAAAATATTCCATGACAAATACAAATTCAAAGAGTGCCTACCCATAAATATGGCTTTACAGAAGTTACTAGAAGGAAAACTCAACTCCAAAGGGATAAGTTACAGCCAAAACTACACAGAATATAGATAACTACACCATTTCAAAAACACAATGACACAAACTCTCTACTGTAACCAACATCAAAAATTAAGGCACTTAACAGTCACTGGTCATTAATATCTCTCAACATCAATGAGCTCAATTCTTCAATAAAAAGACACAGACTAACTGAATGAATGCATAAACAAGATCCGACATTCTTCTGTATTCAAGAAACATATCTCACCTGCAAGGACAGATATTACCTCAGGGTAAAAGGCTGGAAAAATATTCCAAGCAAATGGTCACAAGAAGCAAGCTGGTGTAGCCATTTTAATATCTAATAAAATAGACTTTCAACCAAAATTAATCAAAAGGGATGAGGAAGAACACTTCATACTTATCAAAGGTAAAGTCAACCAAGATATCACAATTCTGATTATCTGTGCTCCAAAGACAAGGGCACCCACATTTGTAAAAGAACTATTAACAAAGCTTAAACCCCACATCGATCCCCACACATTAATAGTAGGAGACTTCAATGTACCACTTTCACTGAAGGATAGGTCATTGAAAGGGAAACCAAGCTGAGAAATAACATCATTATCCAGTGCCATGAATCAAATGGATCTAACAGATATTTACAGAACTTTTCACCCAAACACAAAGGATTATACCTTCTTCTCACACCCCATGGAACCCTCTCCAAAATTGATCACATAGTAGGTCACAAAGCAAGCCTCAACAGATACAAGAAGATTGAAATAATACCTTGTATCCTTTCAGATCACAATGTTCTAAGGCTGAACTTCAACCACAACAGAAAAAAACAAAAAAACTTACACACACATGGAAACTAAACAACTCTCTACTTAAGGACACCCGGGTCAGGGAAGAAAGAAAGAAAGAAATTAAAGACTTCCTCAGTTTCAATGAAAATGAAGGAAAAACATATCCAAATTTGTGAGAGACACTGAAAGCAGTGCTAAAAGAAAAATTCATAGCACTGAGTGCCTTTATAAAGAAATTGGAAACACCCCACATGAGCAACTTAAAGACACAACTAGAAGCCCTAGAAAAAAGAGAAGCAGAAACACCCAAGAGGAGTAGATGTCTGGAAATAATCAAACTCAAAGCTTAAATTAATAAATTGGAAACTAAGAAAAGAGTCCAAAGAATCAACAAAACCAAGAGCTGGTTCTTTGAAAAAATCAACAAGGTAGACAAACTGTTAGCAAACTAACTAAAAGGCAGAGAGACAGTATCCAAATCAACAAAATCAGAAATGAAAAGGGAGACATAACAGCAGACACTGAAGAAATACAAAGAATCATAAGATCCTACTTTAAAGACATATATGCCACAAAATTTGAAAATCTAAGGGAAATGGACAATTTGCTTTTTTTTTTTTTTCTTTTCTTTTTTTTTCGAGACAGGGGTTCTCTGTGTTAGCCTTGGCTGTCCTGGACTTGTTTTGTAGACCAGGCTGGCCTCGAACTCACTGATCTGCCTGCCTCTGCCTCCCGAGTGCTGGGATTAAAGGCCTGTGCCACCACGCCTGGCTCTGGACATTTTTCTTGATCAATTCCACTTGCCAAAATTAAATCAAGACCACATAAACAAATTAAATAATTCTATTTCTCCTATAGAAATAGAAGAAATCATTGATAGTCTCCCAACCAAAAAAGGCCAGGGCCAGATAGTTTTAGTGCAGAATTCTACCAGACCTTCAAGGAAGAGCTAATACCGATACTCTTCAAGCTACTCCAAAAAGTAGAAACAGATGAAACATTACCAAATTCATTCTATGAGGCCATAGTCACGTTGATACCTAAACCCCACAAAGACTAACGAAAAAAGAGAACTTAAGACCAATTTCTCTTATGAACATTGACACAAAAATACTCAATAAAATAATTGCAAAAATGATTACAAGAATGTATGAAAGATATCATTGACCATGACCAGGTAGGTTTTATTTCAGGAATGCAAGGATGGTTTAATGTATGGAAATCCATCAATATAATCCACTATATAAACAAACTGAAAGAAAAGAAATCACATGATCATCTCCTTAGATGCAGAAAAAGCGTTTGACAAAAATCCAACACCCATTCATGTTTAAGGTTTTGGAGAGATCAGAAATAGAAGGCACGTACCTAAACATAATAAAGGCTATATACAGCAAGCCAATAGCCAACATAAAATTAAATGGAGAGATATTCAAGAAAATTACTCTAAAATTGGGGACCAGACAAGGCTGCCCACTTTCCCCATATCTCTTCAATATAGTTCTTGAAGTTCTAGCCAGAGCAATAAGACAACAAAAGGAGATTAAGGGGATCCAAATAGGAAAGGAGGAAGTCAAATTAACTGTATTTGCAGATAATATGATAGTATATATAAGTGACCCCCAAAATTCCACCAGAGAACTCCTATAGCTGATAAACACCTTCAGCAAATTGGCTGGATACAAAATTAACTGAAAAAAGTCAGTAGCTTTCCTTTATACAAATGACTATCACGTAAAAGAAGAAATTAAAAAAACTAATTGTGATGGCCACAAGCAATATAAAATATTGCTAGGAATAACTCTAACCAAGCAAGTAAAGGATACGTATAAAAAAAAAACCTTTAAATCTGTGAAGAAAGAGAACAAAAATGACATCAGAAGATGAAAGGATCTTCCTTGTTCTGGATTGGGAGAACTGACACATTAAAAATGGCTATCTTACCAAAAGCAATTTATAGATATAATGTAATCCCTATCAAAATACCCACACAATATTTTTTGTTCATTTTTTAATTAATTTATTCTTGTTACATCTCAATGTTTATCTCATCCCTTGTATCCTCCCATTCTTCCCTCCCTCCCATTTTCCCCTTATTCCCCTTCCCTATGACTATTCCTGAGGGGGACTTCCTCCCCCTGTATATGCTCATAGGGTATCATGTCTCTTCTTGGTAACCTGCTGTCCTTCCTCTGAGTGTCACCAGGTCCTCCAGGGGACATGGTCAAATGTGAGGCACCAGAGTATGTGAGAAAGTCATATCCCACTCTCCCCTCAACTGTGGAGAATGTTCTGACCATTGGCTAGATCTGGGTAGGGGTTTAAACTTTACTGCCTGTATTGTCCTTGGCTGATACCTTAGTTTGAGCGGGACCCCTGGGCCCAAATCTGCCTATCGTAATGTTTCTAGGACCCTCTGGATCCTTCTACTTTGGAATTCTTCCATGCTTCTCTCATCTAGAGTCCCAATAGGATGTCCTCCCCTCTGTCCCAGTTTCCTGGTAAGTGAAGGCTTTCGTGGGACATGCCCCTTGGGCTAGTATGCAGATATAAGTGAGTATATTCCATTTGAGTCTTTCTGCTTCTGGGTTAACTCACTCATTATGATCATTTCTAGCTCAATCCATTTATCCACAAATTTTGGGAATTCCCTGTTTTTAATAGCTGAGTAGTATTCCATAGTGTATATGTACCACAGTTTCTTTATCCGTTCTTCTACTGATGGACACTTAGGCTGTTTCCATGTTCTGGCTATTATGAATAAGGCTGCTATGAACATGGCTGAGAAAATTTTCTTGTTGTGTTCTGGAGCATCTTCTGGGTATATTCCAAGGAGTGGAATAGCTGGGTCTTGAGGAAGCCCTATTCCCATTTTTCTGAGATAGCACCAGATAGATTTCCAAAGTGGCGGTAGTAGCTTGCATTCCCACCAGCAATGAAGGAATGTTCCTCTCTCCCCACATCCTCGTCAGCATGTGGTGTCACTTGAAGTTTTGATCTTAGCCATTCTGATGGATGTAAGATGGAATCTCAGAGTTGTTTTGATTTGCATTTCCCTGATGACTAAGGAGGTTGAGCATTTCTTTGTTTCTCAGCCATTTGGTACTCCTCTGTTGAGAATTCTCTGTTTAGTTCCAAGCCCTATTCCTCAATTGGGTTATTTGGTTTGGTGGTGTTTAATTTCTTGAGTTCTTTATATATTTTGGATATTAGACCTTTGTCAGCTGTAGGGTTGGTGAAGATCTTTTCCCAGTCTGTAGGCTGTCGCTTTGTTCTCTTGACAGTGTCTCCTGCCTTACAGAAGCTTCTCAGCCTCATGAGGTCCCATTTATTAATGGTTGACATTAAGGCCTGTGCTGTTGTGTTCTGTTCAGGAAGTTGTCTCCTACGCCAATATGTTCCAGGCTCTTTCCCACTTTTTCTTCTAAGTGACTTAGTGTCTCTGGTTTTATGTTGAGGTCTTTAATCCACTTGGATTTGAGTTTTGTGCAAGGTGACAAATATGGGTCCAGTTGCATGTTTTTACACATAGACCTCCAGTTAGACCAGCACCATTTGTTGAAGATGCTATCCTTTTTCAATTAAATGGTTTTGGCTTCTTTGTCAAAAATCAAGTGACCATATGTGTGTGGATTCATATCTGGGTCTTCGATTCAATTCCACTGATCCACCAGCCTGTTGCTGTGCCAGTACCATGCTGTGTTAATTACTATTGCTTTATAGTACAGTTCGAGATCAGGTATGGAGATTCGTCCTGAGCACCTTTTATTGTACAAGATTGTTTTAGCTATTCTGGGTTTTTTGTTCTTCCATATGAAGTTCGGAATAGAACTTTCAATGTCTTTAAAAAATTGTGTAGGTATTTTGATAGAGATTGCATTGGATCTGTAGATTGCTTTTGGCAGGATGTCCATTTTTACTAGGTTAATTCTCCTGATCAATGAGCAAGGAAGATCATTCCATCTTCTCAGGTCATCTTCAATCTCTTTCTTCAGAGTTTTGAAATTTTTTTCAAACAAGTCCTTCACTTGCTTAGTTAGAGTAACTCCTAGATATTTTATATTGCTTGTAACTAATGTGAAGGGTGTGGTTTTCCTAATTTCTTCCTCTGCAAGCTTGTCATTTGTGTATAGGAAGGCTACATACTTTTTTGAGTTAATTTTGTATCCAGCTAATTTGCTGAAGGTGTTTATCAGCTGTAGGAGTTCTCTGGTGGAATTTTGAGGGTCACTTATGTACACTATCATATCATCTGCAAATAGGGATAATTTGACTTTCTTCTTTCCCATTTGGATACTCTTGATCTCCTTTTGTTGTCTTATTGCTCTGGCTAGAACTTCGAGTACTATATTGAAGAGATATGGAGAGAGTGGGCAGCCTTACCTTGTTCCCGATTTTAGAGGAATTTCCTTGAGTATCTCACCATTTACTTTAATTTTGGCTATTGGCTTGTTGTATATAGCCTTTATTATGTTGAGGAAAGTGCCTTGTATCCCCGATCTCTCTAAAACTTTAAACATGAATGGGTGTTGGATTTTATCAAATGCTTTCTCTCCATCTAAAGAGATGATCATGTGGTTTTTTATTTTCAGTTTGTTTATATGGTGGATTACATTGATGAATTTCCATATGTTAAACCATCCCTGCATGCCTGGAATGAAGCCTACTCGGTCATGATGAATGATATCTTTGATGTGTTCTTGTATTCATTTTGCAAGTATTTTATTTAGTATTTTTGCATCGATGTTTATAAGAGTAATTGGACTGAAATTCTCTTTCTTTGTTGAGTCTTTATGAGGTTTAGGTATCAATGAGACTTTGGCCTCATAAAATGAATTTGGTAATGTTCCACCCATTTCTATCTTTTGGAGTAGCTTGAATAGTATTGGTATTAGCTTGCTCTTGAAGGTCCAGTTCTATAGATATCTGTTAGATCCATTTGACCCATGGTATTGGTTAATGATGTTATTTCTCAGCTTAGTTTCTGTTTCAATGACTTATCCTTCAGTGAGAGTGGGGTGCTGAAGTCTCTCACTATTATTGTGTGGGGATCGATGTGTGGTTTAAGCTTTTTTAGCAGATCTTTTACAAATGTGGGTGCCCTTGTATTGGGAGCATAGATGTTCAGAATTGTGATGTCATCTTGGTTGACTTTACCTTTGATGAGTATTAAGTGTCCTTTCTCATCCCTTTTCATTAATTTTGGTTGAAAGTCTATTTTCTTCGATCCTACACAATACTTTAAAGACATTGAAAAATCAATTCTCAACTTCATATGGAAAAGCAAAAAAAAAAAAAAAAAAAAAAAAAAAAAAAAAAAAAAAAAAAAAGAGAATAGCTAAAATGTTTTCTTTACAATAAAAAATCCTCCAGAGGAATCTCTATATCTGATCTCAAGTTGTAATATAGAGCAATATTAATTAAAACAGCACAGTACTGGCACAGCAATAGACTGGTTAATCAATGGAATCAAATCGAAGACCCAGAAATGAATCCACACATGGTCATTTGATTTTTGACTAAGAAGTTAAATCTATTCAATGGAAAAGGATAGCATCTTCAACAAATGGTACTGGTCTAGCTGGATGTATACATGTAGAAAAATGCAATTAGACCCATGTTTGTCACCAGGCACAAAACTCAAGTCCAAGTAGATTAAAGACCTCAATATAAAACCAGAGACACTACATCAGTTAGAAGAAAAAGTGGAGAAAAGCCTGGAACACATAGGCACAGGAGACAACTTCCTGAACAGAACACCAACAGCCCAGGCCTTAAGGGCCACAATTAATAAATGGGACCTCATGAGGCTGAGAAGCTTCTGTAAGGCAGGAGACATTGTCTATAGAACAAAGTGGCAGCCTACAGACTGGGAAAAAGTCTTCACCAACCCTATATCTGACAAAGGTCTGAGATACAATATCAAGAACTCAAGACTTTAAATATTACAAAACCAAAAAACCAATTGAGAAATGGGGCTCAGAACTAAACAGAGAATTCTCAACAGAGGAATATCAAATGGCTGAGAAACACTTAAAGAAATGTTCAACATCTTTAGTCATCAGAGAAATGCATATCAACATGACTCTGAGATTCCATCTTACACCCATCAGAATGGCTAAGATCAAAAAATTCAAGTGATAGCACATGCTGGCCAGGATGTGGAGAAAGAGGAACACTCCTTCATTGTTGGTGGGAATGCAAACTTGTACAACCACTTTGGAAATCTATCTGGTGCTTTCTTAGAAAACTGGGAGTAGGGCTTCCTCAAGACCCATCTATTCCATTACTTGGAATATACTCAGAACATGCTCCAGCACACAACAGGGGCACATGCTCAACCATGCTCATAGCAGCCCTATTCATAATAGCCAGAATGTGGAAACAGCCTAAATGTCCCTCAGTTGAAGAATGGATAAAGAAACTGTGGTACATTTACACTATGGAATACTACTCAGCTATTAAAAACAAAGAAATCCCAAAATTTGTGTAAAAATGAATTGAACTAGAAATCATCATACTGAGTGAGTTAACCCAGAAGCAGAAAGTCTCCCATGGTATATACTCACTTATAATTGGGCACTAGCCCAAAGTAATGTCCCACGAAAGTCTTCAGTTACCAGGAGTTTGGGATAGATGTGAAGACATCCTATTAAGACTCTAGGTAAAAGAAATAGAGGAGATGGGGAAATAGAAAACAGGGGTCCTAGAAACCTACAAGAAGAACATCGTGATGGGTGGATCAGGATCCAGGGGGCTCTGCTCAAACTATTGCACTAACCAAGGACAATACAAGTACTAAACATCAACTCCTACTCTGATTTAGCCAATTCTCTACAGTTATGTGGAGAGCAGGGACTGATTCTGACATGAACTCTGGTGCCTCATATTTGACCACCTCCCCTTAGTGGGGAGGTCTGATGGCACTCAAAGAAAGAATAAGCATGCTACCTAGGTGAGACTTGATAGCGTATGACCATATAATGGGGGAGGCAGTCCCCCTCAGTCTTAGACCTAGGGGAAGGGAATAGGGTGAAAGCAGGAGGGAGGGAGGAATGGGAGGATACAAGTGATGGGATAACAATTGAGTTGTAATCTGAATAAATAAATTAAATAATAATAATAATAATAATAATAATAATAATAAAAACAAAGAAGAAATACTCTGCAAAGATAGGAGCAATACCAATTTAATGGGCTATCATTTAAATTTTAGCACAAGTAGATTTTTTTTTTATTTCTAGTTTTATGCATCCTTGAAAATAATCTCTGGAAAAAAAGAGAGTTTGGAGTACAGTTTATCAAGGTAAAAAATTAACAGCATCCAGAGGTGATGGCCATTGCTACTGGGGCTACTATGGTTATTGGAAGCAGACAAGGTGAATGAGTTGTTACTGGGGACAGAGTAGTGCATAGTGACCTGTGTCCTTCAATTGTAAGTAATATTTGTTAGGTGTTAGGATTTAAAATTTACATTATTCTTTCACCATCTCATTTGATTCTTACAATAATCAAAGCCAAGAAATGGTAAAACCTACCTAACTATGAAGTTAGCACAAACTAAAGTATACATTGTGGCCTGATTCCAAATTTATATTAATCCCATTTAGATTGCATCTTTCCTGTCATTTTCTCCCTGCTTTCTTGCTTTGGACATCTCTGAAACACACTTTTTCTTCATGCCCTTTCCCATTTTGATAAACTGTTTTATGACTGCTTGGATGATCTGAAGACCAGGTAAAGCAGTAAGCAATCATCTCTTTCAGAAATTGTCTTTAATGCCTGTTCTGTTCTGCTTTATTATCAGAACTAGTAGAATATGTTGTCTTATTTCTTGACAGATTGTGGGACATCTGATAAAGAAGTCTTTTTTAAAAATCATGTTTAAACATTTGTAAATAATCAATAGACATTGCAGAGTGCATTAATCTTGTCCCAAATATCCTATAAAGTTGAGGAATAAGTGACATTTCTCCTCAATTTACCAGTAAAATATTAAACTATGCCCAGCAGAATCTGACTTAGAGTAGATATTTAGCAGAGCCATCAAATAGTGGAACTGCGTTTTTATATCTAACAGCCTGACGGTAGGGAATGGCAGAGAAATAAGATAGTACCAAAGAATGGAAAATAGAAATGTGGTTTTGGGCGATAGCTTTGCTAAGGGGAAGTAAATACATTTATATCTATCAATACTTGGCTTATTCTTGATTCAAGTCTAGAAGTTTTGAAAAAAATTAAAAAAATATTCTTAGGATGTTCGTACTCATTTAAGAAGTCTTAGACAGGCAACCTGCCCACAGACCTCTGCTCTCTGTTCCTCCAGAAGACACACTCTTTCAACCTTGTCCCAGTTGCAGCCCCTTTTTTTCCTTCTCCAGTGGATCCCACAGATCATCCCCTCTACACCTTCCAGAATCAGCACCCTAGACCTATTATCACCAAAAACCCAGATGCCTGGGTACAAAAGTAAAAACACAAATCAACAACAACCAGAACAACATGTCATCCCTGAAGCTCAGCTATGCTACACACAGGCCTTAAGTATTCTAAAATAGCTGTAGCACAGGGAAAAGACCTTAGCCGGGCCATGGTGGCACATGCCTTTAATCTCAGCACTCGGGAGGCAGAGACAGGTGGATCACTGTGAGTTCAAGGCCAGCCTGGTCTACAAAGGGAGTCCAGGACAGCCAGGACTACACAAGAAACCTTGTCTTGAAATAAATAAATAAATAAATAAATAAATAAATAAATAAATAACCTTAAAACCAAATGTATAAAAATGATAGAGGTCCTTAAATAAAAAATGTATACATTTCTTAAAGAAATCCAGAAACATACACACACACACACACACACAGAGAGAGAAAGAGAGAGAGAGAGAGAGAGAGAGAGAGAGAGAGAGAGAGAGAGAGAGAGAGAGAAAGAGAGAGAGAGAAATGGCCAAATCTCTTAAAGAAAGCCATGAAACACTGACAAATAATTGTACAAAATGAATAAACCACTTAAGGAAAGCCAAGAAAAAAACAAATAATTGAAGGAAATTAATAAAACTATATAAGACCTGAAAATGGACATAGAAGCAATAAAGAAAAAACAAACTGAGAGAATTCTGGAAATGAAAAATTTAGGAATTTGAACAGGAACTATAGAGGCAAGCTTCATCAACAAAATATAATAAACAGAAGTGAGAATCTCAGGTATTGAAGATACAATAGAACAAATCGATATGCCAGTCAAAGAAAATGTTGCCTACAATGTTCCAGACACAAAACATCCAGAAAATCTTCAACACCTTGAAAATACCAAACCTAAGAATAATAGGAATACAGGAAGAAGAAGATTCCCAGCTAAAAGGCCCAGAAAATATTTTTAACATCATATAAAAATTACCCTAAAGAATAAGATGCTTATAAATGTACAAGAAACACACAGAACACCAAATAGATTGGGCCAGAATACAAAGTCCCCTCAGCACATAATAATCAAAACACCAAACATACAAAACAAGGAAAGAATACTACAAACTGCAAGGGGGAAAAGTCTAAGTAATAGAAAAAGGCAGATCTATTAGAAATACACCTGACATTTCAATGGACACTATAAAATCCAGAATGGCCTGGCCAAATGTGTTGCAGACTCTAAAAGATCACAGATAGCAGCCCAGACTACTATAGCCAGCAAAATCTTCAATCACCACAGAAGGAGAAAACAAAATATCCCATGATAAAGTAAAATTTACACAATATTTGTCTATAAATCCTGCTCTACAGAAGGTGCTAAAAAAAAAAAAAAAAACCCTTCCACCAAAGGAGGTTAACTTCACCCATGTAAATAAAAACACAGGAAACAAATAATCTCGCACCAGTAAAACCAAGCAGGGAAACATCCCCCCCAACAAATACGCACCACCACCACCACTACTACCATCACCACCACCACTACCACCACCACCACCAACAACAACAAAATGATAGAAATCAATAGTCATTGGTCATTGGTATCTCTTAATATCAATGGTCTCATTTCCTCAGTAAAAAGACAAAAACTAACAATAAATGTGAGAGCAGGATACATTCTTCTGTTGCACACAAGAAGCATACATCAACATCAAGGATTGATAGATATTACCTCAGGGTAAAAGATTGAAAAAAGATATTCCAAGCAAGTGAACTTAAGAATCAAGCTGATGTAGCAATTTTGATATTTAACAAAATAAACTTCAAAGCAAAACCAATCAAACGAGAGTTGGAAGGAAACTTCATACTCATCAAAGGAAAAATCCACCAAGATGACATTTCAATTCTTAACATCTATGCCTCAAGCACAAGGACATCCACGTTTGTGAAAGAAACACTACTACTGCTCGAATCAGATGCTGATGCTTAGACATTGGTAGAGGGAGACTTTAGTACCCAACTCTCACCAATGGACAGGTTATCCAGACAAAAACTAATACTAGTAGTAACATTATAAACCAAATGGACCTTACAGACACTTTCAGAACATTTCACTCAAACGATAAAGAATATACCTTGTTCTCTACACCTCATGAAACTTTCCCCAAAATTGACAACATACTCAGATACAAAACAAATCTTCATAGATACAAAATTGAAATAACTACCTGCATCATATCAGATTACACACATTAAAGCTGGATATTATCAATGACAGAAATCTTACAAACATAAATGATCCTAAAAACTTTGTCAGGAAACTCCTACAGCTGATAAACACTTTCTACAAAGTGGATGGATACAAGGTTAACTAAAAGAACAAAACAAAACAAAACAAAACAAACCAGTAATAAAAACCCACTAGTCTTACTTAAACAAAGAAACAAAGAAATCACGGAAACAATACTTTTCACAGTTCCTTCAAATAATAAAAATTATCTTGGGTACCTGTAACTAAGTATGTGAAAGCCTTGTGTGACAAAAACTTTGAGTCTTGAAAGAAAGAAATTGAAGGATATATCAGGAGATAGAGATATTTCCCATACTTATGGATCAGTAGGAATAACAAGGTAACAATGTACATCCCACCAAAATGAAAACACAGTCAGTTCAGTCTCCACCAAAATTCCAACACATTTTTTTTACAGACCTTGAAATGACAATGCTTAACTTTGTGTGTAAAAGCAAAACAATCAGGGCAGCTAAAATAATCCTGAACAATAAAAGAATTGTTGGAAGTATCACCATCCCTGATTTCAGATTTTATTACAGAGCTATAACAATAAAAATTGCATGGTATTGGCATAAAAACAGATATATTGATCAGTGCGATCTTATTGAAGATTCAGACATAAATTCACACACTTACAGATACCTAATTTTGGTTAAAGAAGCCATAAATATACACTGGGAAAAGGCAGCATCTTCAACAAATGGTTCTGGTCAGACTGGATTGCTGCATGCAAATAGATCCATAGCTATTGCCCCCCCCCACAAAGAAAAACAACCCTCAAGTCCAAGAGGACCAAGGGCCTCAACATAAAACCAGGTATACTAAACATAAGAGAATAAAAAGTAGTGAATATTCCTGAACTCAGGAGACAACTTCCTGAACAGAACACTGATAACATATGTGTTACAAACAATTGATAAATGAGACCTCATGAAACTGAAAAGCCTCTGTAAGGCAAAGAACACTGTTATTCAGACAAAGCAGCAGCCTACAGAATGGGAAAAGAATTTTTAACAATTCCATACCAGATATAGGACTAAATCCACAAATATATAAAGAATTAAAGAAACCAGATATCAACCTCCCCCAAACAATCCAATTAAAAATGGAATACAGATCTATACAGAGAATTCTCAATAGAGGAATCTAAAATGGTTGAGAAACACTTAAAGAAATGTTCAACATCGTTAGCCATCAGGGAAATGTAAATTGAAACTACTTTGAGATGCCACCTTACACCTGGTAGAATGTCTAAGATCAACAACGCAAGTGACAGCATATTGCAGTAAGAATGTAAATCAAAGGGCATTCTTGTGAATTGCTGGTGGAAGTGAAAACTTGTACAATCACTTTGGAAATCAATATAGTAGTTCCCCAGAAAATTAGCACTTAATCTACCTCAAGACCCAGCTATTCTACTCTTGGACATATATCCAAAGGACACTTCATCCTATCACAAGGACACTTGCTTAACTATGTTCATTGTAGCTTCATTCATAATAACCAGAAACAGGAAACCACATAGACATCCCTCAACTGAAGAATGGATAAATAAGATGTGTACATTTGCACAATGGCGTATTCCTCACTAGTTAAAGAAAATGTCATTATGCTATTTGCAGGCTAAGAAATGAAAACTAAGCTATAAACTGTGGTCCCATAGAGGTATGGTAAAGAGGATAGTTCTATGTGGGACCCATGGATCTCTCAGGGAAGAGGAAACAGAATAGATTTTGTGGGAGGGGATGGGAGCAGGAGGGGTTGCAATCAGGTATGGTGGAGATGGGATGGATAGAGAGTTCATGGAGAGACAGGTGGAATAGGTGGGTATTTGGGGGGGCTGTGTGGAAACACTGCTGTGGAAACTTCCTGGAATCTATGAGCATGATCTTAGTGGGGACTTCCAGTAATGGGGGAAACTGAGTCTCAACTAGCCACCTCTTGTAGCCAGGCAAGGCTTCCAGTGACAAGACAGGGTTGCATTTGGTTTAGTTGTTGGCCCTGGGGGGGGGGGAGGGTGTCTGTCTTCTGGAGATCTCAAAACAACATAAGCTGATGCTAGGACAGAACACTGCTCTCCACAAACTGACAACAGGCTTTACATGCTAAGGACAACATCCACTCATCTCATTGAGTGTGGGAAGGCTGAGCTGGTGCCTGTGGAACCCTCTTTGGTAAGAGAAGCTACTCTGCAACTAGGGTACCAACCCAGCCACAAAACCTCTGATCTACAATCTGTACGGCCTGAAAGGTATGCTGGGTCAATGGTGGGGTAGACCTTGTCGGAGTGGCCAACCGATGTCTGATTTAACTTGAGGCCCATCCATGAGACAGAGTCCGTACTTGTCACTTCCTGGATGCTGGAGACTGGATTGCCTAGAAACCTAGGATAGAGGCAAAAATGACTACTCCCCCTCCAAAAAAATAAATGAAATGGTTTCTAATGACATTTAGCTATACTAACAGAGCAGTGCCTTGTCTGGCAGCAAATGGTAGCAGATGCAGAGACCCACAGCCAGACATTATGCAGAGAGAGAGGATCTAAATTGGAGATCTCTGTTGGGTCTCTACCCTGGAACTTAGGGAATTCCTTACAAAAGGGGTAGGAAAGATTGTAGGAGTCAGAGGGGATGGAAGACATCAGGAGAACACAGGCACAGAATTAACTAGGGGAGGCACATATGGACTTGCAGAGACTGAAGCAAAGAGCACATGGCCTTCAGGGGTCTGTACCAGGTTCTCTTTGTATATGTTGTGGCTGTTAGCTTGAATTTTTGTGGCACTCCTAACTGTGGGAATGGGTGTGTCTGTCTTTGATTAATTTGCCTACTGGTTTTGGAACTCTTTTCTTCCTGTTGGCTTGCCATGTTAACCCTCAGTATGAGGGCTTTTGTCTTGTCTTACTGTATTTTGTTTGTTTGTTTGTTTGTTTGGTTGGTTGGTTTTTGTCTATTGGAGGACTGCTTCTTTCTGAAGGAAGACAGAGAGGGACTGGATCAGGTGGAGAGGAGAGGTAGGGAGGGTTGATCTAGGAGGAATGAAGGATGTGTAAGTTGTGGTTGGAATCTACTGTATGAGAAAAGAATGTATTTTTAACAATAATTTAAAAAGAATACCTTAAGCAAGTTGAAATATGTACATTGTGTCAACAATAGCATGCCTTCTGAACTGTGGACATTCTAGGGCATGACATTTTTAGATAGTTTGGATATAGACCATGGAGGAAATATATTTGTGGTTGTCTCAGAACTGAATGACCTTGGATCAATGTATTCAGAGTACTTGGGGTTTTAGTGGAAAGTTGAACAACTGAACAATATGGAAAAAAATAACAATATGGGGAGATCTCAATATGCTTATTTTATCTCCACATATAGTCTTGTTTAAAAGAGTTTTTAAGTTGGGTGGCACTTAAATTTAGATCAGATGGTGGAAATCATTGAAGATCATTAACTTAATGGTAAGAGGTTCGATGCCATAAAGACTACATTTGAAAGAGGATCTGCCTGTAAAATGTCTTGTATGTGATAAATAAAAAAGAGCAATTGTAGACATTATCAAATTCCATGTTGGTCATGTCCTGTGGACAGATAACAGGGCAGTGTTGGTGACCTTCTGCCTTGTGATCTGCCTTTCCTTTTGATCAATTCTTTATATTCATCTGGCCACCAAATTTCCCTGTTAGTCTCTGAGTTTGTTTTTATATGGCCGAAAATGCTTGATGTGGCTGTCTCCAGGAAATAAATTCAGTATGGTGAGGGAGCAAACACTGTCAAGAATAACAAGACTTTTCCCTCCCTTTTTTCTTCTCTCTCTTTCTTTTTGGCTGTTCTATTGATTACACATGACCTGAACCAATTCTTTTGTTTTCATCTCTGAACCAGGGAAAGCAGTAACATTATTGCGTGATAATGTTGAAAAACATTGACTCTTTCTGATTACGGAGGATTGTTAGAAATCATTGAATAAAACCTCAGAGATTCTCATTGCTATTTTAATTTAAGCAACATTCTGCCATACGTTGTATTTTAATTACCAGCTAGGTTTCTAAATGCAGACTGTAATTTGATAAAATATCTGTAATGTAGGCAAGCTACTATAGCTAAATACCCTTGCCATTTGCTTATACATATTGTATATGTACATGGGCACCATATGCACACATATGGTGATTCACTATAGGTCTAGTCTTCTGGGGGCGATTTTTTTTTAGAATGGTGTTTGTAATAGTATGAAAGATTACAACAATGGCTTTGGGAAGAATCAAACCTGCGTCTTGTCTTCACCCAACATCCTAAGCCCCAGCATCTTTGTGATGAGGCTGAGCTGGATGTGTTGTTTCACAGGTTGTGAGCTTTCACCGGGACTGTAAAATACTCAGTTGTGGGAACATGAGTTGCGGAGAGCAGGAGGGAGAATAGTGGAGCTGTGAGAAGAAGAAGGGAGTCGTTTGCCCTTTGCTTCACGTGGAATGAATGAGAAGCCACAGATAGGTTTTAAGCTGAGTGTGATATAAACTAGCTTCTGTATTTAGAAGCCTTGCAGGAGATGGTATGGGAATGGCTTTTGGAAGGGTTAGAGGGAGCAGGAAACTCAGCCAGGAAGCTTCTCCAGCAGCCTTATTAAGAAGTGCAAAGATGCCTATTTCTTCAATCTTCCTTCTACACCCTTTGGGTGTGATATTGAGATGTCTCTGGGTTATTCTAATATGTTGACAAGGGGCAGTTGAGGTGAATGTATATGCCTTTTAAAGTATAGTCTAGAAATGCATCTTCCGAATGTTCTATTAAATAAATGAGTGATCCTTCTTTGATAATTTTTATGTTTGTTGCAGAATCCAAGAAATACATATTTAAAACAAATAAGGCAGGCAACAAATTGATAAAAATAAGCAATAAGAATATTAGACATATTTAGCCAGGCATGGTGGTGCACTTCTTTCATGCCAGCACTTAGGAGGCAGAGGGAGGTGAATCTCTGTGAGTTAGAGGCCAGCCTGATCTACAAAGTGAGTCCAGGACAGGCAAAGCTAGACAGAGAATCTCTGTCTCAAAAAAAAAAAAAAAAAAAAAAAAAAAAAGAATATTAGACAATAGCTCAATACCAAGAAGTGAATGGATTAATGCCTATATTTTTGAGATTCATTCATTCATTAGGCAGAAGAGACAGATTCTGAGTAGAAGTAAATCAATAGTTCATGGACAACTTGATTATCCAATTAATGAAGTAAAGTGTGTCATATGAATAAATTGGGAAACTATAAAGTTTTTACTATTCATAAGATGAAACATAAAAATTGTACCATTCTCATCGAAAGCATCACAACCAGACTACTCAGTGAGTCTTGATGGTTCAAAGAATATTTAGGGCAAATAATTAAACTGTTTTGGAACAAACTTTATGCCTTACCCACAAAAGAAATTAGAAATCGACCTAACTGATCTTGACAGAAATTTCACACTTACATATGGCTGCAAGGCTGAACTGGAAAGTAGAAAAGAACAATTTAAGACATAAGCAGCAGCTCTCATCCTGCTGGAAGAAGAGTGATTCTCTGTTACCTTTACCCAAAAATGTTTCACAAAGCTGCTGTTCTATGGAGAGGTGATCAAAGGGCATTTTGCCAAAGCATAAAGGAAAAATTATAGAAATGTATGAACATGTCAGTGAATAAAAATGTGCTTTTACATTTTTGGATATATGTAAAGTGATTTCAATAGTTTAAAAAATCAAGGCTTAGTGAGAGCTGGGGATGCAGTTTAGTGATGGGGTGCTCGCCTTTCAGAGCGATACAGTTCAGTGATGAAGTGCTTGCCTTTCAGGCTGAAGTCAAGAGCTCTGCTTCCATTTCTAACACTAGAAGTTTCTTCAATTATGTGATTTCCTTGCTCACCCTTTAAGTATGTGTGTATATATGAACGTATCTATCTATAAATACACATGCATATGTGTTTGAAATCTAATGTGTTCATAGTTTATTATACACTTTATTTAAATCTGGCCTTCCAAGCCTCAGAACTTTCAAAACATGAACCTGTCTCTTAGACTAGAGCTGTGGCTGTGCAGATGGAGGCAAGACGAGGTGTTGGTGATGGTCAGGTGAGGGAGAGGGTGTGGTTATTCTTATTGGGGGGCAAGAGCATCATCCTGGAGATGGATGTGTTCTAGCTCAGGTGCAAAACAAATCCTCTAAGGTCACACAGCTCAGCCTAACTGATCTGCGTGGTGGTCACATGAAAAATCCTAGCTTCCTTAGCGTGTTTTAAAGTATCGAATCAGAGAAGACCGACAGGGGAGGACACTTCCAACAATGTCTGTCATTACTGATGAGTGTTTTAGTAATTGTGGCTGTTATAAAATAATGAGGTGTAGTGTGAGAAAATGAGGAATATATTCTCTATTTGCCAATCTGGCTACTGGACCTGGCCCACTTTCTTTTTGATTTTTAGGTTTTTAAGAGATAAAGGACAGTTCCCATTCCTTCCTTGTTCCTTGTCAGTGGGCCAGCACGTGAAAGGGCGGCTTCTCGCAAACATTCGAGGCCTTTGGCTGACCACGTCAGTAGCAGAGATGTTTGAGAAATCTACATCTGTGACAGAGCCACACAAGGCACAGGAGGTAACCAGAACCCTTATCCCCATGTGCGGTGGGTGAAGAAGTCTCATGTCTACTGACGCAGGATGCTTCTGACATAATCTGAAACCGTTTGGTCTCGCTGTTTTAAGGAGATTTAAGGGGAGAGTGTTTGGGAAGACTCTACAGTAGGAGCGTTATCTGAGCAGCGTGTTTTGAAATTTGTTTCAGTGTCTGACAACTCTCCCTAAATTCTTTTTATCTTCTCAATTATGTCTGCAAAGCATAGCCATTTAAGTGAGGACAGTCACATGCATCCTTGGGAGTGAAAAATCTCATCGGTGTCTTCATACTCAAGGTGTCATTTTAAAGTAGTTTCCGCAGTCCTGTGCTTCTAAGACCCTAGCTCTCGTTTGCGTCTCATTCTGTGAGAGGGGCACTGAAGGGTTTCATATCTTCAGACTCCAGCTTCGACCATATTGTTTTGTAGGAGGAAACTGGAGTGCTAAAAATGGGGTTCTGTGGAAATGTCCCATTGAATCTTCACAGCTGAGATGACTGCCTCTAGTCTCTCAGGACAGCACACCCAGCACCCTTAATTGGTAATCTGGTGTGCTCCTAGACCCCCGTGGTTTGCCAGAACTTTCCCTTGCTTGTGCTTTTCTTTGCTGGCGATTCTGCTTGCTGGGCCTCGCATTGAGGATAGCATCTGACATAGACATCGGTTATACTTACTATTCTGTCCTTTGCTTGCTTGCTCTCTATTTCCTCTTTAAGGAGTGTGATTGCCGGGCACGGTGGCGCACACCTTCTACGTCAGCACTTGGGAGGCAGAGGTAGGCAGATCACTGTGAGTTTGAGGCCAGCCTGCTCTACAAAAGGAATGTGATACCTTAAATAGCGTGCAAAGGCATTTTCTTTTCTTGAATAGATCACGTTTCCCCATTGGCAGTCCTCAGCTCACCCTTTCTAAGTAAAGCCAGTCTACCAGGACTACTTTTGCGGGTCTCCCAGTATGTGAGACTGTATGAAATGAGCCACCGGAAGTCAGAGGAAGACCAGAAAGAGCTATGGCTCACAGCTACAATGATTCCTTTTTAAAAAGTGGTTTTGTTTTTTAAATAAAGAAGGGCTTATTTTTCAGGGGTCTCTGCTCTATATAAGTTTTTTTTTTTTTTTTAAGCTGAACAATGTAATAAAGGAGCTTGACTTCTATAAACAGCATTAAAAATCAAGTATTTCTTGTCCAAATCTTATAGGAAGCAAACAAGTCATTGTAGGAGTTAAATCAAGTCTTTGAACTTTCGGACTATTTGGAGTGAATTATTTCTGTGTTATTTAGTATAAAAACCCAAAGCATTTAACCAGATCCAAAAAAAATTTACAACGATTTTGTATTGGTGTCTTTCTTTTCTTGAATTTGAAACACGGAACTTTTGCTATAAATTGTTCTGACTTTGCAGTGAGATTGTGTGTGGAGGTCTTTATAAGTGTGTGTGTGTCTGTGTGTGTGTGTGTGTGTGTGTGTGTATGCTCGTGCACGTGTGCATGTATCCATATGGAAGCTGGAAACTGACATTGTGTGTTTTTCAATTGTTCATCACCTAATTTCTAAAGAGAATTTGCTTTTATGTGTGTTTCTGCCTGAGTGTACGATACATGTGTGGGGTGCTCATGGAAACCAGAAGAGAGTGTTTGAGTCCAGAAGGTGGCTTTGGATTTCCTGGAATTGGCAGTTATGAGCTGCTTGCTGTGGATACTGACAACTGAACTCTGGTCCTCTAGAGCACAAAGTGCTCTATATTGATGAACCATCTTTCCAGACCCATCCACCTTACTATTTTAGCTGGATTCTCACTCTGAGACTGGATCTCTCTGATCCTATGACTGGCTGGCAGGAGCTTCAGAGGAGGTCCTGTCTCTGTCTTTCCAGTGCTAAGGTTGCAGGCTTACATCATGCTCCATCCAGCCTTAATCCAAATGCTGAGCTTCTGTACTTGGATTGTCCTGCTGCGCGGCAAGTGTTTTACAAACTGTGGCATCTTTTCTTTCTTAGTAAAATGCGCATCCATTCTAGGGATACCTGGCATTGCCATTCTTCCTCCTGATGACACTGGAGAAGCCATAGGAGTAGAGGCCAGCAGCATACGCTTTCATTTTTTATTTGATAGCCTAGATTCACCTATAACTGGAGATAAACAGGAAGTGACATTTGCGAATTCTGGAGCCAGTCTCTCAGGATCCACCTCACTTCCTCCATTAGAAACAGAACAATTTTTTTTTGCTAATTTTTAATCACCTTTCATCTAATAAAGTAGCCAGTGCTAGATTAATATTGTGACCACTTAACCCTATAGGCAATGGAAGGCTTGGCCTGGTTGTAGCATAGTTAATCACTATCTCTGCTTTGACTCTCTTCCCCCTGCAAACACCCTCAGGACCAGACATTCCTCTTTAATTACTGTACCCAAACATCTGAGTCTGACCTACTTATTGGAGGACATGCCCAGGAATCCAATGTTATGATTACTCCCAGAATTATCAAAAACAAACAGATAAACTTATGAATGCCTTAGACCACTCCATCCCTTGGAGTAGCTATTCAAAGGAGAAGCAGATAAAGTGTTTCACTTCTTTGCCTAAATAATAAGCAAATGTGGTATTCCTTGTCACATCACCACTGGCTTAATTCACTTTCAGAGTGACTGCAGCTACATGCCTGGAGTGACTGCTTTAAACCATTAAGGCTCAACTCTGCCTTAACATTTTACTCATTAGTCACTGGTGAACCTTTGTCCTTACTTGCCAGCATCTGAGGAAATGTACGGTTTTGCTCAAGATGTCTCTGTACCCTGCCCATCAAGCTAACCTCTGAGGAAGCTCCAAAATGACAGCTGGGGCTGAGACACCTAGAATAGTCCCATCCTCCAGGTGAAATGGGAAGGCAGAAGTCTGGACTCTGTACAGGAAAAGATTTCTCTCAAACATTTAGAGCTTTAAAATCATTAGATTAACAGTCTCTGAATTCTTAAATTCCCAGTCCTCATAAATACTTGTGGGAAAAAAAATTGACTCTAGAGGACTGCTTATTATTTGGTAATTTATTTTGATCAAAAAAATTTTTTAAAAAGTTACTTTTGCAACCGTTTCGTTAAGGGATGGACAGACACATCTAAACAGAACAGAGAGAACATTGCTCACCTCTGATTAGAAGATACTTGTGTTTGTCATCAGTGCAGACTTGTGAGTCCCTTGTGTTGGAAACAGGTAAGTCTTAAATACGCCCTGGGAAGAACACTGCATACATTCATGTGTCCTGCATCTCAACAACATCACTGGGGATGTGTCATCCTGAGAGTTTGACTTCTGAGATTTTTCTCTCTTAGCAGTAGCTTAGAAAGGCAGTTCTGTGTCTCAAGTGTCTCTGCCTCCCTGCATGTGTTCTCCTGAGGATGACTTTGAACTTCACTTTGTTTCCCTGGGACTATAACTTATTTTGTTTATGGGTTTCATGCTGGTTATTCTTTTTGAAAGAGTACCAGTCTTACACTAAGGAACAGTAGACAGTGGCTTTTGCCGCATGATTTCTGGGGTGCTGACAAAGCTTGATACTACTTTTTTTTAAATGTATTTGCCCCACAGTGTGCAATTTGCAACAAAGATGGTAATTCTTCTAGTTTCCAAGGTCTCTATTAGTTTCTGGTAGTGTGTGGTCCTCCCTCAGATGACTTGCTTTATCTAAGGAGGGAGGCTATTTTTGTCAACATGTTAAGAGCACTACATTATTAACCTACTTAAAGGGTTGTGTCATCATGTCACTCCACACAGAACTATGAGGACAAGTGAGTCATAGGGCTGGGTCAAAGGAGGTAAGGGCTGGGGACCATGGTCTCATCTCTTATTGTGGTTGTTGCTATTGTTGTTGTTATGATGATTTTTTTTCTTTTTAGAAAAAATTTTAAATTAATTTATTCTTGTTACATCTCAATGGTTATCCCATCCCTTGTATCCTCCCATTCTCCCCTCCCTCCCATCTTCCCATTATTCCCCTCCCCTATGACTGTTCCTGAGGGGGATTACCTCCCCCTACAAGTAGAACATTATGATAGGCAGATTTGGGCCCAGGGGTCCTGCTCAAACTAAGGCACCAGCCAAGGACAATACAGGCGGTAAACTTTAAACTCCTTCCCAGATGATGATGTTTCTTAAGGGAAAGGAACAAGAACAAGAGGATGAACAAACAGCCAGATTGAGACTGCATAGCATGGCTAATTTGGGCCAACTCGTGATCATTGGCATGATGTCTGTCTGCTAACCTGGCCTACTCATTAGGTCAGGGAAGGTATTGGCTAGCTTGAGGAGGTAGCTGGAGAGTGGGCTCTGAATTGATTGATTTGCACATGGGAGGAGGGTTGAAGGCCATCCTGTGGTATTCTAGGAGTTAGCTAGCCCTGGGAAAGGTAGCCTGTCTATATCTTGTCAGTGAGGATCTAGAAACTAGATCATCAAAGATACAGAAACATGAAAACATAGATCCATTTAAGATCCAATACCTTGCTACCCAGCCTGAAAGCAAAACTCACTTATGTTTCATATGTCCCAGGTACACACAGCTTAATGGGCATTTTATACAACAATATTAGGAACTTTGTGCATGAAACAAAGCCTCAGGGAGTGGACTTTTTCACTTGTAGCATGTCTTGAAAATTTTCAAATTTTGGAGTTTCAGGTTACAGATGCTCCACTTACAACCAGGATTTGGCTAATATAACACCTGTCTTATAACACTTTAATGTTCAATGGTGAGTCTTAAGATATGAAAGCTCAGGAAAATTAATTTATTTGTTTTTTTTTTCTCATGGGTGGGAAAAAACCCTAGCATAATACAATTCACAGAGTGGGAGACTAAAAAAGGATGATTGCCAGATTTATACAAAAAGTAGGAGGAAGAATTATGTTGATGCAGCTGATTTATAGGTTTGAGGCTGTAATGGGCTTTATTTCTCCAAAGCTACTGAGTATGAGATTATGTTAGATGGCTTTTGAAAAAAGATCTATTTTTATTACCACAGTCATCTTATAAAGTAGGTATCATTATAAGTGCTTTAAAATTGTTTACTTAACACAGTAACTTTATAAATAGAATTCTTTATCTTGTAGATAAAGTTTATCATAATGTTATAGATAAAGTTTATGAGAGGGATTTGTGTGGTGAGAATTTTTATTTGATTTGCAATTGTGTGTATTCCATAAAAACAAGAAGGAGGGGTGATCCTAGCGCCTCGTAGGTTGGTTTTCATCTCCCCTCACTACACTTGTACTAGCTATGTGACTTTGATTACATTACTTGACCTCTAAAAAGTGTCTTTCTTCAGATGAATGATGGGAAAACCTTGTTTGGCGGTTTGTAGTGTTCACTAATTTAGGTGGGACAGCGGGCAGAAGCGATCCTAACACAGTGTCTGCCATGTAGGAAATGTTCTAAAGATTAGCTATTATTGTCATTTGGAATTTTGTTCTTCTTGAGACCACCAACAGGTGTTCTTGATTTCAACAATTGTTCTTATTTCAAGGAAATGAGATATCCTTTTGTAGAATACAAAAAAGAGGGCATAAAGTTGGGAGAAAGAAGTAACAGAGAGCCCTTGGGGGACTTGAATAAGGGATGGTTATGATCAAGATATTTTGAATACATGCATTACATTTTCAAAAGAGTAATCTAAAATATCATGCAGAGCTCTCAAATAATTATTAAGACTTTTTTTTTTTTTTTACAAAGAAAAATACTAAGATGTTACTGCTTAAGAATATAAAACTATAGCACAAATTTCTAAACATAACGTCTTTTCAAATACTTGTTGTGCAGGTAATCACTGTATTTGTATTAAAAATAAAGGAAGAGACAACACACAAAACCAAGTAAAAATGAATGTGAAATAATATGCATCCCCTCTGATCTGCAACTGCAGTTAGAGAAAAAGGTCATTTTCTGTGTTCTTTGAACTTTCATGGCTTTATTTTGGAGGTGGTATTGAAAAAAAACCTGAGTTTTCTTTCTCTGTCTATTTCTCTCACCTCTTGTCACTGTCCAGGTCACACAGAATTGCCCTTAATAGTAGGCTTCCTAAGTGTGTGTCCAAACGTGTTTAATAGGAATTCAAGTGATGTGGTTGCTGCTGTTTCTTTGGAGCCCTCTGCACGGCTCATTAGCTCACTTGGTCTGCAAGGATTAGCTGACTCTGTGCCTTCATTTTTTCTTTCCCAACATCACCCTATTATTCTTGGTGAATACTCTTCACATGATCCAGAGCAATCTACTCCTGCCCTTGATACTCCTACCCTTCAGATATTAGTGGAATGTTATCATGACCCCTCCCCACATTAATAGTCACTTAGGTTCGCACATTTAATTGCTTTCATCTTTCCCCATAATTCCATCCCTTCGGGCCTATAATCATTTTGTTACTCTTCTTTGAGCTCTTTCCAATTTGTCTACCTCTTTCTGGAAAGAAGCCTCCCAGAAATGACTGCACCGCTACAAATACCTCTCTCCTTTTTATTTTTTATTTTTTGAAAGAGCTCCCTGGAGGCAGAGAGCTGTTGTCTTGGAGAAATAATACTGTGTCAAGTCAATCCCAACATGAGATGGTGGCTTTGAAGTGTGTATTGCACTCTCTGTTTGCCAATGTTCAACTAATCGCCTTGAAGAGATTGCTTGGAGAAAGAGATTGTGAACAATTTACCTGTTTGGGATAAATAAGGGCCTTAACAGTTGACTTTACATTACACTGGAGCATCTGGGATCTCCATCAGTGTTGATGCCTTGTTTCTATTCCCAGGCAATCTAAGAAAGGAGGTGTGGGATATTTCCTGGGCATCAGAATGATTTAAAGCACTCCAGACAATTTTAGTGTACAGCACAATTAGGAGCCACTCCTTAATTTTCAGGTGCTTAGCATTTGCCTGTGAATAAAAGACATAAACCCTCAAGCCTGGGTGCGGTAGTATAACATCTGAAACCTCAGAACTCTGGAGGCAGATGCAAGCAGAACTTGAGCTCTAGCCCAGGTTGCCCTGTGGTGTGAGATCCCGTCTCAAACAAACAAACAAACAAACAAACAAACAAACAAATGAACACATATAAATCAACCAAGCAACCCTCTATCACTTTTCTGCTTCTTCTTCTTCCTCCTCCTCTTCTTCTGACAACTCCTCCTCCTCCTGCACCACCTCCTCCTATTCTTCCTCCTCCTCCTCCTCCACCTCCTCCTCCTCCACTACCTCCTCCTCCTCCACCTCCTCCTCTTCCACCACCTCCTCCTCCCCCACCTCCTCCTCCACCTCCTTCTCCTCCTCTTCTTCCTCCTCCCCCACCTCCTCCTTCTCCTCCTCCTTCTTTTTCACTAATATCTCAAGCATTTCTAGGAGAGATTCTCTCCTAGCTCCCTGCAGTTATATTTCTGTGTGCTTTGTATTGATAATACAAACATTTCCACATCACATTTCATCCACTGTCAGCACTCCTTTGTCTCAGAGAAACTCTGTGTGACTGGTCCCCGCATTCTGATGGCTTCTCAGTTTCTGCTCTCACAGCTTCGGCATCCCCTTCTCTACCCTCCCATGTCAGAAATGCCCTTCTACCTCCTTTATGCATTTCCACAGCACTCATTGCTGAAGCCCTGCTTTATTTAAAGGGCCACAAGAGTTTGCAATTATTTTTCTTAGGAAAATTGATTTCAAGAGCAGCATGAATAACTGGATGAAATAAAAGAATTTTTATTTGATAAAATTTCAAGATGCAAGCTAGCATATTTGCAACTGCTATATCACTTCAGTACTGGTCTTTTTAAGTTAACAGACTTCACATGTAGACAGTTTTAATTACAAAACTCTGAGCATAAAGTACAGAGACTCTTCTTAGTATGTGCAATCTGAGATGGTGAGAACACTCTGCTCAGGAAATGCTCTGTAAATTGCCACCTGCTGCTTTAAACTGCTGAAAGAGTTAAAGGAGTACCACCTGAAAATATGCCAGATTAGTATATTGATTATTTCAAACTGAAATCAGCTGAAGAGCTTCAGCTCCAGAAAGAATTCCAGAAAGAGCTTCTTTTTCTGTGATTTCCTGTATGGTGCATATTTTTTTTTTTTTGGGGAGATGCCATTCCCAAGGCTAGAAATTTGTATCTACCACAAGATACTGGTAAGTGGAGCTACATTACAGTCTAGTAAATAAACTCCAGGAGCTGGGCATGGTGGCACACACTTATAATCCGAGTATTCGGGGAGGTAGCAGCAGGTATATCTCTGTGAGTTCAAGGCCAGTCTGGCCTACAAAGTGAGTCCAGAGCAGCCAAGGTCTCAACAAAACAAAACAATAAAAAGGAAAAACAAAACAAAACCAAACTCCAAGAAGTAACTACCCTTAAGAATTCTTTAGTTTTCCAGTTCTGTTAGTAATATCTTAGAATTTATTACTCGAGACCAGATAGTCATTTGTCCTGCCATTCTCTTGCAAATTTAAGTATCTTATGGTCTGATGGTTTCACAACTTCATTGTTCTTTGTTCAAAAAGTATAGAATAATTGTGCTTCAGTCTTTTCTGTGGACTACAGTCTCAGGTGAAGATTGCATGTGCTTACAACAACAAATGGGGCTAGCAGGTGTGGCTTGGAATTCATTCTCTTTTAGTGGATCCTTCAAATTTGTCTTTTCTTTTTTTCTTTCTTTCTTTTGCTTTTAGCATGATCAAAAGAAATACCAACAGAATGCAAGATGTACAAGACTACACCAACCCAGAATTCTGGTCCCCAGAGGCTTCCCTTCCAGCAATAGCCAAGATGCTGAAAGCCACATCTCCAGAATGCAGGGCAGAGAGAGCAACACGTCAGGACAAGCTGCTGACCTTTCGTAACAACAACGCATTCTTGTTGCTAACAGTGCAGAAACTTCACGTGAGCCTTGCACAAGACCGAAAGGCCCGCAGGTAACTCTAATTCATTATTTCTTTATCTCCTACATCCTGCTTCTACTGAACACTGACAGCTTGGGAAATCAAAGAAAACAGTGTACTTATCAATTTTCTAAGCCAGTCATGGTACATGTCTGAGGTCAGAGGAAGCACTGGGTTTTTTTCATTAATCCTAGTAATGAGCAGAAAGGAAAGAAGCAAAACTGTAGAGATTCTCTCTCACGCAGTAGCTCATGATAAATGTTTCTCAGAGTTAGGGACCCAAGTCACCAGTTCTCCAATTACGGCCATTTTATAAAGGAGAAATAATGAAGCAGAAGAGAATGCTGTCTTTATGAAAACTCAGGAAGCCATATTTAGCAACTTCATTTTGGATAACGTATGTTTTCTTAACATTTCCATTAGTCTGTGAGGTATTTATCTACATGCTTTTATCAAGCCACAGAAGAAACTGGAAGCGCCAGCTATCTCTAGACTTAGAGTAATTGTCTAACTCCATTATCCTTAGGATAGAAAGTTCAGGAATGTTTCCAAGAGGCTTGCAAAGAAAACCATGATAGTAATTTCGAAGAAGGGTTTGTTTGATTAATAGAAAACTTATCAGTGATCAGAAAGAGACTGATCTGAAACGTTTTTGTTCACAAGGCAAAGGAGTGAAGCCCAATGGAATGTGCCCTCATTAATGGGCTGCGGTGGTGAGCTGTGGAGAGTTATTTTAAAGAACTTCTCTGTGTTCATCTCCAAAGTCATCTTCCGCGAGAAAAATAAGGGCATTCACACTGCGTACTAACCCAGTGTAGACAAAAGCAGTTGATTTTGTCATTATTCGAGGGTGATGCAGGCGTTCTGCATGGAGTGGAAAGTGCCCAGGACTGATTGCACTGGGATGCTGTTATGTTTGCAGTTTAAACATGACTTTTAACTAACCCTCAAATATACCAGCATTAATATGTTTCCCAAGCACAGCATGGGAGGAGCCAGAAGGTATTGAGCACCGTATGCTTTTCTGTTTTTGCTTCATAAACTGTAGAGAAATGGAATGTACTCTAGAACTACTGATATCCAGTTGATGAGTTACCCTATGCTAGCAAGACAACTTTAAATAACTGCAGGAAAAAAAGGGTACAAGTTCTTTGCCTTACTATTTTAGCTCTTGAGCTAGAAAAGTCAAAGAAAAACCTTGTGGGCATGACCAACTCCACAATGGGGAAATGAAATAGGATTAAGATTACATCAATATTGATGTCAAGGCTGCTTACTCACTGTAGTTTGTATACACGCACTAAAAATTAAAACCTACAAGTAGAACATTATGATAGGCAGATTTGGGCCCAGGGGTCCCGCTCAAACTAAGGCACCAGCCAAGGACAATACAGGCGGTAAACTTTAAACCCCTACCCAGATCTAGCCAATGGTCAGAACAGTCTCCACAGTTGAGTGGAGAGTGGGATATGACTTTCTCACATACTCTAGTGCCTCATATTTGACCATGTTCCCTGGAGGGGGAGACCTGGTGGCACTCAGAAGAAGGACAGCAGGTTACCAAGAAGAGATTTGATACCCTATGAGCATATACAGGGGGAGGTAATCCCCCTCAGGAACAGTCATAGGGGAGAGGAATAAGGGAAAAAGGGGAGGGAGGGAAGAATGGGAGGACACAAGGGATGGGATAACCATTGAGATGTAACAAGAATAAATTAATGATAAAAAAATTTTAAAAAATTAGTTCTGCTTTTAGATTTCTGCCATTCTTAGTCAATTTCACCATGCTTCTTTTAAAATATATGATTTTTAAAAAAGTTTCAACTAGTTTGAAAAAGAAATATCTAATTCAGTTGGATCTGCCCTCTACCCTACTATATTCCAACACTCTTGTGGAATTTAAAAAATCATCACTTTTGCCTGGGTGTGATATAAGCTTTACCAAGATCATTAAGAGTGCAGGAAAATCACAGGAGGTCATTTATTCCCAGTTCTGATGCAGATGATTGTGAGTTATTCCAATACAAACATTTACTTCTATTACTGTGACTAGTTAAGACAATTTGAGAATTTCAGCTTTGGTAGTTCGGGTAGGACCAATCTCTATTTTTTTTTTTTTTTTTAACATTTTCTAGAGTGGCAGATTTTCATGACTTGAAAGTGGATTTTGTTTTTCATTTGAGGGGAATAACCTGATAATATTGTCATCCATTGGGATACCTTTTCAAACAGTGGTCAAAGTCTAAATTGCGACTCTGAAATCGTGAAACAAATCTTCCTCTGTGATTCCCCAACAGGCTCTAGTAGTAACACCAAAGGGAAAAGCCTACCGATAGTTAAGCATAAACAGTGGTCAGCATAAGTTTCAGGCCCTTACTCTGAACCAGTAGGACAAGAGCTGTCACAAAGTTTGTGGTCCTTCATCTTGCCTGTCAGTTTGACTGGATCTAGAAGCAGGGAAGAGAACAAGTCTCTGGGCACACTTGAGAAGGGTTTTCTTGATTTCTTTCACTGAAGTGCCCTACCTTGCTATGTTATGATAAACACTTGGATAAAAGCAACTGATTTAAGGAAGGGTGTAGTTGCATCATGGTTCAAGGTAAAATCTGTCATGGTGGAGAACTGGAGCAGGGAGCACCAGCTTGGGAGCTGCTGGTTACATTGTTATCTGCAACCAAAAAGTAGTGTACATTTGTATACTCCTTCCTCTCCATCCTGACTGCACATGTCATGTGACCAGCTGCATCGAGCTCCTGCAGTCCTTACTGTGATGGAGTAGCCCTTGAGTTGGGACCAAAACATAACACTCTCTTCCTTAGTTTTCTTTTGACCAGCTGATTTTTGTTTGTTTGTTCTGTTTTTTTGTTTCTTTGAGCTTTTTTTTTTTTTTTTTCATCACAGTACTGGAAAAAGCTACTGCACAAGCAACTGTCTAATTCAAAAGTTCATGTTTTTCATCTTCATAAAGGGCAGTGGATAGTGTGGGAAAGTGTCTCTCAGTGGTACAGCTCATACATACCACGCTAGGTTCAATCCCTAGTACACTGAAAAGTATGATGAAAACAACCCATTTCACAGAATTAGAGTAAAAAAAATACACATGTGATGAAGTACTTTATAGGATAAAATACAGGCTCATTCTTATTAATAAGCACCCATGATTCTGAACTTTTTGATTTGAGGACTAATTCAATTTACATAAAAGCACTGCATCTTTTCTCATGAAGGAACAGATATTTTGGTAGTCGCTATTTAGTTACTTGCTAATTGTTTTTACTGAAACGTGTTAGTTATTCTTCATGATGCAGTTCTAGAATACTCATTCAGCGAACACACTCTCCGAGAGGACATAGAAAGGCAATGAACTGTATTTCAAAATGCAGAGTCTTCACTTTTCAGTACTTGTTTGCACACAAGGAATTCTCAATCATTGATTGACCCTCATTTCTTAAACTTTTAGGAAACCTTCTGTGTTTAAAAGAATTGGGAAGTCATTTAAATGCTAAATGTGAATAGTAGCAAGAAGACTAATCATATTATGTCAAATATCAAAGGTAATTATTTTTTGCCCTTTGAGACAGGGTTTCTCTGTGTAGCCTTGGCTGTCCAGAACTTGCTTTGTAAACCAGGCTAACCTTGAACTCACAAAGATTCCCCTGCCTCTGTCTCTGCCTCTACAAGTTCTGGGAATACAGGTGTGAGCCACCATGCCCAGCTCAAAAGTAATTCTTAAGAAAAAAAAATGATGACCCTAATACCATCATTTTTTTTAAAAATTCTTCCAAGTGAGATAATAGTTGAATTGTAACATAAGCAATCGTATCCACTAAAAATACCATTAAAACAGCCCATGTTCTGTTTTTTTCACAACAAACTTGTTAGTGGGAAGCAATCAGAATGTGCTGATTCAGCATGGATTTGTGTTTCTCTTTCCTTTCTCCTTCACATAAGAATAATGGAATCCAGTGGATCTGGGGAGAGGTCATTGTCACCAGTAAAATTTTTAGGCTTGAATCCTTTTGAACCCTCCTCATGATCCAAAAACAATAGATAATGTTAATTATAGCACTGAAACTTCAATACCTTTCCCCAGATCTTCCTAGTTCCATCTTAACATTAGGACTGATTAGCCATAGCTTTTGAGTTTATGGTCAAGAGTGTGATTAATTTATTTTTTAGGTCCCATCAATGATGGTTGTCCTTGCCACAAACGATGTATTGATACCATGACAATAAACCTTTTAATCAACACAATGACAAAAGCCATAGGATGTATTAGGAAAAGAGATTAAGACCACTGGTAAGAATAATGGCATGGATAACAACACAACATATAATAAATGCTTGCTCACAGCCCCTTCCTGAAGGAGAGTTCTTTATTAAGTCCATTTCAGCTGTGTCCATAAGGCATTTTATTCTCCAGAATTCAGTCTCCTAATCATACAACCTCCTGTTCTTATTTTCCAAGAAAGAAACAGACTACTCTATTTAGAGTCTACACAGATTGCATCCAAAATTTTATCACTTATTCTTAGAGGAAGGAAACAATCATTTTTACCAGACATGCATTTTCTTCTTTGTAATCTAAAACCAGGAAGAAGACAGAGGAATGTATTGAGTTAGTTTAAGAAATTGCTTCAGAAAGAAGAAAATGGGTCAGAGAAACAACCACTATTATTAAACTTTCAGGCTTAATTGTCTAAAATTCAGTTTTTGTTCTTTGTTAGATAGGAATTTGGCTATATATCTCCTACTTTCATTAATTTGTGCTTTCTTTTTATTATTCTTAAGAGAAGGAGTCAAGCAGTCTGTTTTTCATATCTATGGGATCCTTTCCATGTAATTAACCAACCTCAATGTGAAAATATTTGGAAAAAGTTGCAAAATCACATATTTACTGAGCCTGAACAAAGCTTTCCTGAACAATATAGCGTAACAATGATTTATATAATATTAGATACTATTGTCTATAAAACAATTTAACTATATAGAAGAATATGTGTAATGTATAAACAAATATAACTTCATTTTATATAAAGAATTTAGATACCCTTAGAGTTTGGTACTTTTAGGTGTCCTTGAACCAATGTCTCATGACTATAACAAAATAAGCACATTATGGAGTCTTTTGAATGATTCTAGCATATAACCTTGTCCAAATAGGCAAATAATATATGCTGATTCTTATGTTACACTCATCTGTGTGTTAAGCCGTAACAGACAACATGCTAAATACAAGAGACTGAGTGCTCAGTCCTAGATGAGGCATCTATACCACCACCAACTCCAAGTCTCAGAGAACAACATGGAAGAGGAGGTAGAATGAATGTAAGGCCAGAGGATGGCATGCCTGCTGTAAAATCCTGTCTTCTGGTCAAGCTATAGCTACTGCAATCACAGACTCATGTCAGCTATGGTTATTTATACAAGGCCTGTGAAAAATCAAGCCAGCCCAAATACCGGCACAGATTGGGCTCTGTGTTTCTCTTTATTGACATCTCTCCTCATTTCTTGACTCAAAGCCAAGTTCTACGTCACAACAGGGGCACTGCATGAACACACTTAGCTTCTATCTTTCCCTTCCAGCTGAATGATGGCCTGATCCATTGGCAACTTGCAGGACAGAAGCAGTTTCATTTGGACCTGTGAGGGTTCGGTAGATAGCCCTCCTAGAGCTGAATTACCTGCCTGAGGATTTGCTTTGTTGACAGCCATGGATGCTCTTTTTACTTTTTCCTCTCAAAATCTTTGCTTGACAGGGAACCTCATGAACGCTAAAGTACAAATTCTTATCAGACTGAGCACTTGGAAGGGAACCCAGATTCACACACCTGATTTTTAAATGATTCAATCTGACTTCCTTTCAAACACAAGGCTTTTGGGAAAATAAACTTTATGAATATTCACTTCCTTTTTGTAAACTGAACTTGTATTCTTCCCTTTTGTATACTGAACTTGTATGAACTTTGTTTCTAGAGTCATAGGTTGGTGCGTTTTGCTAAGTCGGGAAAAATCTTTAATTTAGTTTAGACATCTTGTCCTCCACTGTGTGTAGCTCATGATTTCTCATTATCTCTGACGATCTTCCCAGAATCAGAGGCAGTTTCCAAAGGATTCTACTTTCAGCTTTTCAAGCTCAGCTGTAGTTTCGCTTAATATGAGGAAGTGCAATAGTGTCAGGAAGTCACCTGCCGGGTGAGCAGTGTCCCCTTCAAAACTCCATCAATTCTGCATTGGTAGCTCCTGTTTTAGTCTTGCTGCCCTCTTGAGTTTTGATGGTGCTTTCTGATGGGTGTAGGGATCCTTGGGTGAGGATTGAGTGAGAGGCACTCTGTCGTGTCTGCGTTATCTTGCTCTGTTCCTCAAGTTTCTTTACTCTATACCCGAATTCTTTTTTCTCCTTTCAGCCTTGATACCTGATAGGAATGAGAACATGACAAACAGTATGAACAAGTTCCCTGGAAGCTGGAGTAGTGTGGGACGGCAGGGTACGGGAGGAGGTGTGATCAAGGAGTTGTGAGTTCTAAGTGGGATGTAGAAAGTCTACACTGACAGTAGAAGGTGTGGCCAGGGACTTGTGTGTTCGGAGTGGGACATGGAAAGTCCCACTGATGGTGAGAAGTGTGGCCAAGGACTTGTGACTTGTCCGTATAGCAAGAAGCCTCAGGGCTTATGTCTATTGAGTCTATTGAGTTACTTGCTGCCAGGATCACCTCTCTCTCTTAGTGCACTGGAACCTTTTATAAAATGGCATTTCTTCAGAAAGGCCTTTCTCAGCCTTTACATCTAAAATGCGAAACACTCTCTACCTTCTATCCTCTTAGGTCAATGATCTTTAAACTCATTTGTCTGTTAACCACTGTTGGAAATACACTGCTGGCTATGACCTTATGTGATGGGTAGATGACCGCAGCAACTATTCCATACAACGGAGTTTCTGTTTACTGTCAACAGTGTACTTGACACGTCATATCATTTTAAATGTATTATGTTCCCATTCTAATTATGATTATCTTGATTCATTACAACAGATATGGGCACATTCCTTTATATTGATTTCACCACCAAGGGAATGCTATAATATATACTGCCTTACCCCACTTTGCTTTTTTTATGTAACAGATGTGTTCTAGATTTTTTTTTGTTTTATAATGTAAATTTGTTCTCCATTTATATTTTGTTTATAAAATGTAAAACTATATGGTAAAGTCCCATAGGAGTAAAAAAATGCTTCTTTTACTAGCTTCATCACTATTGTAACTGCCGTGCTGATACGACATCATAGGAACTCACAAAGTGTTTGTTGAATGGTTGAGCAAAGGCATCATGTGTTCGTGAAAGAAAACAATTCCTTCCTAACAACTTAGGGAAGGTCTGTGTACTCTCTCACTAAGAAGAGCCTCTATTGCAACGTTCAAAACTGAGATGTTGGCTTTGTTGACCACAGGATTTAGACATTTGAAAGATTCCACCAAAGGTGTTTCTTAACATCTGCTTACTAATGCTTTAGGGCACATCAGAATATTTAGATTATAGTTCAGAAAATAAGCACTTCTGCTAAAAGACAGCAGTAGGAGATGGTGGGCACAATCTACCATGAGTTTGGGAAGAATCACTGTATCCACCAAGACTGAGACATTAATCCATACAGTAGGAAGATCTAGGGCTATTTAGAGAGGTCTAGATTTATTTGGGTAGTAGGAATATTTCAGTCAAAAGATAAAGGTTTAAGCATTATTCACAAATTGGGGTGGGCTTTTGCTTCTTTTCCCTTTTACTTTTTCTTTTTTTAAAGATAAGGTCTTGTCCTGTGCCTTTGGCTGGAATTCATTTTGTAGCCCAGCTTGGCCTCACACGCATGGCGTTCTTCCTGCTTGTACATCTGGGATTACAGTTGTGTGTCACCATGCTCAGTTGTGGTTATTCTTGTTGTCTGTTTTGTTTCTTTGAGCCTGTAGTTAGCTAGATTGGAAATTACAAACTCCATTGAGGTGTTTGGGGGACCAGGCAAGACAACAGAAGGCCAGTGTAATTTTTTTTTTTTTTTTTTTTAGCTGAGAGATCAGTAGCAAATGTGCCGGAGGAGCCAATGAGGTAACATTGAGGCCACGTTGGCTGCTGCTATTGCAGTATGGGTGTTCCCTGATGATCAAATCACAGAGATGAGAAGGTTAGAAGCTAAGTCATTGTTAGCCACCACCATCACCGCCACTACAATTACATTCATAGCCTAAGAGACTATACAGTTTACCTCAGAAGTATGTACATTCTATATACTTCCTTACTGAAAGTAGTATCTCACCTTTTACAGGGTGTGATTTTTAATTTTTTCCCCTAAGTCGTTGGCTCTTCTTTTTTCTTCTCAGGGTTTCCCCGATATGTAAATTAGAGGGCAGAATTGTCATCTCACTGTTCCTACCTGCACAGTGCCATGAACCATGGGGACAGATAATGTTTCCACCACTATGGCCTCATGGGACCCTTTGCTTTTCCTTGTTGTTTTGCTGCAGTTGCATCTTCCAGCTCCCTCTCCTATGTAGGCGGGACATTTGGGAAGCAATCGGTGCAGTATTTTTAAATCAGAAAAAATGTTTCAGCACTGCTGTTCAACAGTTCCTCAGCTATTAAGACGATTTTTTGTGAGTTGGCCAGCCTCACAAGTGACTGGCTGTCACTACTCCCCTTGCCTGCTGGGAAGTGAGAAGCACAGACAGGCAAACTTCAGGTGGCACATTCTTTGAATGGTGCCACTCTTAGTCCCAGAAATACAGGAAGCGCATTGTCTTTATGGATGGAAATATCACTGCAGTGGTGACTCTGATGGGTATTAGATGTGGCTAGAAAGGGCTTCTGTTGTCATGCCTTAAGCAAACCTGAAGAAATGGGATGGCTCTGAACAGCAATGAGTCTTGTGAGACTGTCTCAGTCTACCTGGGCCAGTCTCCCATGGAAGGTGCCTCAAAATCCTCTGCAAACCAGTGGGAAGACCGCTTGTCATCAGCCCCCAAGGTCAACAGTGCAGGGATCAGTAGACTGAGAACTACGAGTAGGGAAGCAGACATGACATGATTGTGCCATCCTGTAGGGCACACTCTATGTGGTGTCCTCCTTTTTGAAGTAGTTTATAAGATAAAAGGGACGGAAGTGTTTGCGAAAAGACCGCCCTCTTGTGTCTGCTGTAAGTGGCCTTGGTTAGGTGGGGATCTGACTCATTAACTCTCCTTTCCCATTTTTTATCTTTTAAAGGTGCTTAAAGGTGCCAGGGGTTGAACCCAGAGCTTTGTGCATCTTTGACAATTTCCCTGTCTTTGAGCTACACCTTCCATCCTCTCTAAGTTTTTAAAAGTTTTGAGACAGGGTCTCTTTCAGTCGCTCAGGCTGTACATCTTGGGAGAATCCCACAAGCTCTCTGCTGTCCTCCCCACAGGTATAAAGGGAGAAAGGATGAGGGTACCTATGCGGCAGGCTTGCTATGCTCATTAACTCACTGTAGGGACAGCCTGTGTACAAAGCTCAGTTTGGCGCTTGTCAGCTGTGCATGATGTTGGCAGGCAGTCTTCGAGGCCTGGGCTCCTTGTGTGCAGAAGGCAGTAATGACCATGTCCACACTATAGGGTCATTATGTGGCAACATGTAACAATGCATGTGAAATGTTTTAGCCTGGAACTTTTTCAGAGTGAGCCTTGTACAGACGTCAGCCACCGTTAGTACAAGTAGTGCTGAGGATGTGGTGGTCCCTAAGCTACAGCTCTTCCATCTTGACGCCCTTCTCATTCGGGGCCTTACTTCTTTATTTACTACCTGCTAATAAAACACCTTTTCTGAAGAAGGAAATCTGATGCAGGTTAGTTTTCATGCTTTAGGGGGACATAGATTTGCCTCTTGGAAACTGGCTTCCCTTTTCTGTGATGGCTGCCTCTTTCAGAATGGACAAGAGTCTCTTTGTTTTCAAATAACCTTGCTCAAAGTAGAGGACAGCCTGTGACTGCTTTCATTAGGAGTTCATGATAGTTGTCACAGGCTTGGGAGATGGGATAGGAAGGACACAGTGCAGATTGCAATCAGAAGGCAAGGTGAATTTCAGCTCAGGCCCTTTTCAGCAACATGGCCATAGGCTACATTTGGGGCTTGCATTTGGCGCTTTCTTTTTTTCTAAGCATGCTGGACTTCCATCTCGTCAGGTGGAAAGTTCTGAAGGAAATAATTTCTTCATGAAAGGCTGTTCAAATGAGATGGCTGATGGCAAAAGCACCTGCAGTTTGCAAACCAGAAAGAACCTTCCACAAATATTCGAGGACATAAAAATCAAAAGGAAGTTTCTTTTTCTATTACTTTAAGCTTTCAGAGCGGAACAATTTAGGCAGTAAAATGGGGACTTGGAAGGCTCATTCTAATGAATTGTGGTAGCATAGCAAATGGTATGCTCTTTGTAGGTCTAAACCTAGACCAATTTCAATATCCCAAATAGGTCATGATATAAAACCTGAGGTACACAGGACCAGACGGGGAGTAATGGCATCTGGCAGGGACTAATCCCCACACTGAGATTGTATTATGGTTATGAGAACGCATGACTCAATGACATTTCATTTCTTAGGCTGATAGTATTTAGCGCTTTTGGTGAATAGCGTGGATTTTGAGTTTTCAGTGCTAGGTAAAAGTCTTGAAACTTGCCACCTGGTAACACTGCTATTCTTATCTCCTTTCCTTTTGCCCATGGGCTTCATTATGGAAAATGAGATGTTAGTAGAAGGGACATACCATTCCTCTGGGACATAGCAATTCCATAACTGCTCTGAGGGCCTTAGAGCTTCACTCTTTCTCATGAAAAGTAACCAGAAACACTGGGGATGGTAGTTGCTTTGGCACATATGACCATCAGTCACAAGGCACTGTTAGAGTTGGTGTGGCAATATTCAACCGGTCCTTGGCATTCATAATCTCACCTACCTTGCCACAGAAGCAGACAGTTAATATAGATCTTTGTTCTCTAATGCACTGTGTAACTCTCATAGTAGAACATTTCTTTCCCGAGACTCAATTTCCTCATTATATTCCTATCCTACTGAGATGTTACTATAATGCCTAGCTTACTGTTCTGTCATAAAGCCATTTAACAAGCAGTGCAACCAAGCAGCTGATATAGATCCTGACAGGGCAAGCATTAACAAATGTGCTTCTCATATTATTAATATTTTAAAATCATAGAGTCTTAGTATTTGAAGACAGTCTAGATGTCATTGACATTAACACGCTGTGTTTTCCATCACTGACAGCATATCAGTTTGCTTAGTTGACCACTAAAGCCAAGCTCTGAATGTGCAGCATACTGTTCTAAAATTAGGATAACTTTGGATGATCAAGGCTCCTGGATTTCATAAGATGTTCAGAGATTTTATCCCCAGTCACATTGTGTACAGCATCTTTAGATGCCCTTTGTAGATTCTGAGGATTTGTTTTGTTTTTTTCAAATGCTTGTTTACATGTCCACATACATACACTCTCCTTCTGAAATTACTAATTAGAAAAGGACAAAAGGGAAACACTCGGTTGGCTTAACCCATAGCCGACCGCACATGACCTTCCTCAGTGATTCTAGCTATGATTTTTCTGTGTCAGGAGGCAAGCATCTTTTCAGATCAGCTTGGGCCAACCACCTGGGCTCAGTTTATAGCATGCTGGACAGCTGAGGAAACCATGTCCAAAACCAGAAACAGAAATTGAGACACTCTTCGGAGGTGCTGGGAGGGGGAGCAGACAAATATAAGGAGTTCCAGCAGGTGCTGGGTAACTGTGGCTCAGTTCTAGACCAGCAAAAATCCAAGGCAGAGAGTAACAACATTTCTAGGGTGTTATAGTTTGCTTTCTGTTGCTGTGATAAAACATTCTGAATGAGAGAAAGTTGGGGAGTAAAAAGGTTATTTCAGCTGCCACTTCCACATATATTCTATCAGCAGGGGAAGTGAGAGTAGGAACTCAAGGTAAGGACTGGGAGTCAGGAACTACAGCAGAGATCTTGGAGGGATGATGGTTACTGGCTTCGTCCCTCAGGCTCATGTTCAGCGACTTTGCTATATGATTCAGGAGTTACACGCTGTGGGGTGTAGCAGCGCCTACAGCAAACTGGGCGCTCCCATATCAATTAACAGTCCAGCCAAATGGCCACAGACGTGTGGATATGGGGAGTCCTTCAGCTGAATTTCCGTCTCCGCGGGTAGCTCTTGGTTATGCCAAGATGACAATGAAAACTAGCTAGGGCACAGAGTGAGGCAGCTCCCTGGTGATGGAGAAGCAGGCCCAGAGAGGATTAGTTAGACACTAGCAATGTCTGCTTACTTCTGAAAAGAGTAAGTGGGAATCAAATAAGAGCAAGAGACTAGATATATGGGTTTTGTCCTAAGATATCAACAGATTAATTGACATTCAAATCTAATCTTTATTGGTTTTAGACAGAGGGGGGCCTCCAATTTGCTTGATGGAGGTTGAATATACAAGGAAAATATTAGCAGAGATGGAACTATCAGATGGTAGTGTCCTCTTTAGTAGGCTCATTAACTCTGATCCACAAGTATCCCCCAAGTATGAATGAAATGTTAAGCAAGTGTTAGTCTTTTTGGATACAAAGAAAGGAACTAATATCCTTCCCCTAAAGGAGCTAGTATTTGAGATGGGAATAAAAACAGATAAATCATGCCATTACTTTTGACAGGGAAGATAATAGGATTGGATAATTCTGTTTTTAGTGAACATCTGAAAATATTGCCTGATTTTGCCCCAAGATAGGCGTATCATCCTCATTTACAATGCTTCCAGGATAACTGGGGAAGGTCTCTCATATTTTTGTGAGCAAGCCTTTTTAAGCTTGAATTTTTCTTACTTTATTCTTCCTAGCTGAAGTTACTCTTAATTAAAAAGCAAATTTATGTCATCCTTTCTCCCTCTTTCTTTCCTTCTGAGAATCTTTTTTTTTAATTAAACATTTTTTATTTTTTACATATACATTTATATTATTACACACATACATATATATACATATATAAAAAATAACCTACTTACAACAAGAAGAACCATGACACAATCAGGAATTATATAAATGTTACATTGTTGGTGTTTTGGCCATTTGTATTTGACAGCCTTGAAGAAAACATCTTTCCTATCTTGGTACGTCTAAACTTTTGAATGTAAATCCAATATTTATCATATCTTGTCAATATCAACTTAAAACAACTATCTAGACCTAAAAACATCTTAACCACTAAACAACTAAGCTTAATTGTAAAACTAAACCATCTGGTCTTCAACCTCATCAGAAACTTGGGAAAGAATAAAATTGGTTAGCTGAGTATGCTGGGAGTGCAGGTTAGTAGCTTTCCAAATGAGAAGATGACAGAGACAATTTTCTCCCTGAGCAGTCACTCAAAACTCTCTATAATGTTAGAGCATCATCTTGAGCCATCTGGCTCAATATATCTGACACACATATTTGTGAGGCAGGAACTATTGAGGACTTGCTTACCCTGCCTTGTCAGAGTTTGGCCATCGACTTTGCCTGCATCCAACTTGCCTGTGTTTAGGCAGAATTCGGTCCATGGTAGAAACAAGGACATTGTGTGGTGGAGCACCTTCTGGGTATATTCCAAGGAGTGGAATAGTTGGGCCTTGAGGTAGCCCCATTCCCAGTATTCTGAGAAAGTGCCAGATTGATTTCCAAAGTGGATGTACAAGTTTGCACTCCCACCAGCAATGAAGGAGTGTTCCTAGGAGGTGCTCCACCACACAACAAGGACATATGCTCAACCATGTTCATAATAGCCTTATTCGTGATAGCCAGAACCTGGAAACAACTTAAATGTCCTTCAGTCAAAGAATAGATAAAGAAACTGTGGTATATTTATATTATAGAATACTACTCAGGTATTAAAAACAAGGAAATCCTGAAATTTGTGGGCAAATGGATGGAACTAGAAATGATCATACTGAGTGAGTTAACCCAGACTCAGAAAGACTCACATGGTATATACTCACTTATAATTGGACACTAGCCCAGCAGGGATGGCCCCTAAAAGTCTTCACTTACCAGGAGATTGGGATAGATTCAGGGACCTCCTATTGGGACTCTAGGTGAGAGAAGTACAGGAGAATGGGGAAAAAGAAGGACCCAGAGGGTCCTAGAATCCTATAAGAAGATCATGATAGGTGAATCTGAACCTAGGGGAGTCTGTTCAAACAACTGCACCAACCAAGGACAATACATGCAGTAAACATCAAACCCCTACTTTTATTTAGCCAATGGACAGGACATTCTCCACAGTTATGTGGAGAGTATGTAACATGAACTCTGGTGCCCCATATTTGACCACTTCCCCTTAGTGGAGAGTCCTGGTAGAACTCAGAGAAAGAATAGGAAGGCTACCAAGATGAGACTTGATAGACTGTGACCATATGGTTGGGTAGGAGGTCCCTTTCTGTCACAAACCTAGGGAAGGGGAATAGAGTGGAAGAGGGAGGGAGGAACAGGAGGAGACAAGCAAGGGCATAACAATTGAGATTGAATCTGAATAAATTAATGAAAAAAAGAAAAAAGGCCATTTTTCTCCAGTGGTTTGTTTGCCACATTTGAGAAAAATCTCCATATGGAGGTTCTTTGATGCTCATCATCCTCTTTGAAGTAAACTGGGTGTTGCCAGGAGTTAGCCTATCTCATTGTCAGTGAATCTTTAAAATAATAAAAACATTTTAAATGCCATATTCTGTATGTCTCTGAGGCTTTTGAAGAACTCGTCTAACTAGTTTATCTTATCTTATCTATAGAATCATATCTATCTCTTAAACCTAGGATGTATATTCTTGTGATAAAAATAGACTAGTAATTGACATGACCATGATTTCATCAAGTAACAATTAACTTGTATAACTTATTTATCCTAAACAGCCTGCAATAGCACTTTCAAAGTATTGGAAGTAAACCTTGTATTATAATTGAGTTGCATGGGTACAATACCTCATATTAGAGTAGAAATATATCTAATGTGTGTGAAGAATAATCTTCCATTTGAATTCTATACTTATTTTGCATCTATATACAAAATTCTATACCAGTAAATTTAAAATAACCTTGTTAGTGACAATTGAGGCATTAAGTTGAGTAGTAGATTCACTAATCTACTTTTTGTTCTATCTTCCCTATATATTTCTATATTCCCCTTTCTTTCTTTTCATCCCCTATCTCCAAACCTAAGAATGGGAGATAAAGGAAAAGAGACATCTCTGAGTCCAACCTCATTTTCACTCTGAATGAGACCAATAATAACTTATAACCCTCTATATTTGAAACCCTCTATATTGAAAATAGCCCTCTATAGTCCATGAAGCAACCAAAAACTTACCCAAACCCCTTCAGAGGAAATGGGGTGTCTTTCTATTAAGGTTTCTTCCAGCTGATTTTGGACAAATAATACCTTTGTAAGGGACTAAATAAAATTGGAAAAATGGTTAAACAAGCTAGGAATAGCATTTTTAGTCCAGTTTCTAAATGTTGAGAAATTCCAGGCTGAATTAGAGTCCTGTGTGGGAGAATCTGAAATGCTGGACCAATTGGGACTGGAAGCTCTCTTCAAAGGTGTCCTGGGAACTGTCTTGTTCTGATGAGGAACAGCAACTGAAGCACTTGGTGCTGGAATATGAAGGAGACAGAATGTCTGTGTCCAGCATGCTGAGAGGAATGCATCCTGCCAGGTTTGATCCAGTGTCAGTGTCCTGTTCTTTTGTTCTGAAAACATATATTTTTTCACAAGCATTATGCAGCCCTACAATTATAACCATATAAGGTGTGTTTGATGCACAGAACAATTAAGGCTGGTTTTCTGCTCTTTGTATGAGCAGGAAAAAAAAAAAAAAAAAAAAAAAAAAGAGAACTGTAGATCTTCATTCATGCTACACTAAGAATGACATCTAATAATAATTCATAGGGGTTCTGTAGCCACCAAGAAGTATTGTCTATGCCTAGACATTCATGTCTCAGCCAGTCTCAGAGCTATTCCCATATAGTGGGATTAGTAGTATAAGTTACCTGCTTGTTCTGCAGTTTAAATTCTTTACACCCCAATTGCCTTCTGAAAATCTGAATATGCATGCAGCCTACAGTGGCCTTGAACTTACAGTTCTCCCATAGGCCACCACTTCATTGCTGCCTCCTCCCTTACCTTACCTTTTTTTTCTTCTTCCTCTACCTCCTTCTTCATTTATCTTTTTTACTAGCACATATTAATTTGTTAGAAAATAATGATTTATTATTCTGTTTTTATGCATGCACACACTGTGCTCGGATAACATTCACTTGCCCTGGCCTCCCTCCATTGTCATCTTCTTTAGATGCCCCTCTTTGGCTTCAACTTGTAATCATAAATTGTGTTGATGGAGTTTTGGTGTGGTTTTGTTGTTGTTCTTGTTGTTGTTTTTTTCCCCCTCACTCCTAGTCTTCTTGAATCCTCTTCCCTTTAAATTCAGAAAAGTATATACAAATCTTCTCTCACATTTGGAGTGGTTGTTATTCATGTTTAAACTCCCTGTAGGAATGCTTCCATTCCGCCTTGTCTTTGCATAGTGCTTTATGTTTTGTACTTTATTGTACTTGAGTGGTATGTTTTACCAAGAAGGATCTGAACATGGAAGATTCTGGCTCTGCTTTGTATTATGGACACCAAGATTATGACTTGCTCGGGTGTTAATGTAGAGCATGAATAAGCTGTTTCTGGTTTTGATCATTTGGGTTTTTAAACATCTACTTTTCTGACACTTTGGAGGTTGGTATTTCTAACTCTTTGGGTTCAACAATGGAGATGAGAGAAGAAAAACGCAAAACCTACAGAAATCAGCATCAGTAGCCCCAATCTTAGTGATAGAAGCCAAGGGAGCAAGCCTGTAGGGTGGGTAGCAAGAATTACCATTGCTTAAGAACACGTGGTTGCTTCTCTAACGGTTGAGGCATTTGATTTCCTAAATCGGGATTCTGAAGTTCTGATAGATATCTTCCATGACATATATTTGTGCACATTTTCCTCTCTGCCTGTCTCATCTTTGAACTTCTCTACACAGAAACTTTGTTCATTTGTCCTCTTTGTCTGTTTCTGGTATTTGATTTATAGCTTCCTCTCATCTTTCCACCAACCTCTGCATGCACTTTTCCCTTTTTGGGGGGCTTTTAATTGTTCTCGTCTTAGAGTTTTTGTCAGTCAGACATCCTTGTGCAACTCTGTGCTTCTTTGACAAAATCCCTGAGCTTTCTACAGAGATGGAAGTCCCATCACACCAGGGAGACATCACTGGAACCTTGTGGGCCTTGAGGTTTGCAATGGCTTCAATTTTTTCAGAGCTCAGTTCCTGTGTGTGTGTGTGTGTGTGTGTGTGTGTGTGTGTGTGTGTGTGTGTGTGTGTGTGTGACTTGACTTGTCCAAAGAGAGTTTCTATTTCTAAGGACGCAAAGCATTTCTTTACAAAAGCTCAAAAGACTGGGACATCAAATAACTCTTACAAAACAACATTTTGATGAGTTAAGTGTAAATGAATCAGAAACATATGGATTGAATTTCCCTTAAAATACACATGGGTTTAAAAATTAAGGGGAAAAGTGCTTGGCAAAGTTCTTTTTGGGTTTGGCCAAGTCTGATTCCTTTGAAAACTAGTTCAAGACATGATGCCAATCTCCAAATGCTTCTGGGTTCACACATCTCTGGTTCAAAGTGCTCTCATCTTCAGAATCTTCTATGTTCTCCCTTTGTTCACTGCTGTCAGGATTGTGTTCTCTTAGTAGTCCTAATCACAGTGACATCTATGAACAGAAAGTGCCTGCAAAACTCTTCTCCCCTCCAGGAACTGCCAAGGACCAGATCTTTGTGGAGAATATGGGATACCCATAGTGGGATTAATTTTATAAACACCTACAAAAGAATAAATCCAGTGTATTCTTTTTACTCAAAAGCCTACGGCCTGGGACAAACCGGGCATACATTAAGTCAGGGTAAGCATGTCCTCAAAACTTCCTGTTTCACAAATATGTCTGACAGATCCACTGAGACATAAGGCTGAAGAAGATGCTCCCACATTGTAGAGAACTTTGGGTGACTGTTCAGGCAGCAAGTTTTCTCTGTCTTTTTTTAATTTTGGAAGCTGCTAACCTGCACTTCCTGTTTACTCAGGTAATTAATTTTATTCCTTCTCAAGTCTCTGATGGTGTTGATGACCACATAGTTTAGTCTTACAATTAAGCTTTATTGTTTTGGGCTTAAGATGCTTTTAGGTCTAGATAGATACTTTAAGTTGACAGAGATCAGATATGATAGATATTGATTTACATTCAAAGGTTTAGACTTATCAAGATAGGAAAGATGTTTTCTTCAAGTGTGCCAAATACAAATAGCCAAAACACCATGAATGTAACCTTTATATAATTCATGATTGTTTTGTGATTCTTCTTGCTGTATGTAGTTTATTGTATATATATATATTGTGTATATATATATATATGTAATAACATAAATGTATCTGTAAAAATAAATAAAAAACAAAAAAAGAAAAAAAGAAAGAAAATTATATATTAAAAAAAAAGATAGAAGCAAGGGACAGATGAATGTCATATGGGCCAGCATCCTGGTGGCCCAGAGAACTCGCCCCAGATGGCTCATGTAGCTTTTCTTCTTGGTGGCATTGACAGAGGTTCTCACTACTTCACATGCCCTAAAATCTACAATGAATGCCCTTACAGTGGTGCAGATGTGAACAAGGGAGAATTAAAGTGACCAAAAGACTGTATCAACAATGCTTGCCCCAGGGCTGAAAGAAGACGGACAAAGGGAATCAGCACAGCCCAGGGAGAACGGGAAGCATCAAGAGAGGCCACTATTTGAGTCATCAACAGAAGCAGCTGTGGTCAAAGGCGTTTCACTTGAGGAGGAAGGAGTAGACTGAGAACTCAGATGAGAGGCACGCCATAGCATCAGTGGCACCAATTAGATGGGGGTGCATAGACCAGAAAGTGGGATTGAGACAAAGAAACAGAACACTGTGCAGTGAGGATAACAATGTAGGCAGAGCTGGGGCATCCTCGTGTTTTTCAGAAACCTTGAGAAGTGAATGGAGCAGGTGAGGAAGAATTTCATTGTCAAGGTATGACAGCTCGTAGAATATGTTAGGGAAATGTAACCAATGGATATTTTCTATACTTACAAAAGGACTGATTTGAGGAAATTTATTGGACACGTCCAGGCGAGATAATTCATAGGGAATACCAGCAGAGATTTAATGGATGCCAGATTCACTTGATAACTTAGAGACTTGGAATATTCATAAGTACATAGGGTGCCATCAAATCAGGCTACCATTTTATGAAAGCTAATCGGAAAATTCTGCATAAAATAAATTGGGAGAGGGAAAGTTTGGGGACTCATGGTTAGTACATACAGAGATGAGTGGAAATGCCTAGATGAAGGACACACACACATATGAATATATATATATATACTTTTATTTGACTTTGTATTTCACAAAGCACTCAGAATAAGACCTGGCAAACAGACACCCCCAGTCAATACTTGTTATTATAAACATGACTATTATCACTAAAGTCTATTTTGAAATTTCTATGAAGCCATAATTTCTTTGCCCTGATTCTTAGTATAACAGTGAAACTAAGGCTGTTATAGAATACTTTAGTGTTTGAATTTTCATCAGAGTAGTGTATTTACATGTAAAATCAAGCAATAGTAAAAGATTTGTACTGAGATGCGGACTACTGGGAGGGTGTTTTACTATAAACCAACGTCACTTTCAACTCCTAACTGCTCCTTCTTAGTAGCTACTCATATAACTTGCTGTCTTGCTTGTTTTGTCTTAATGTAGAATTTATTGATTTCTTGCTTATTGATGGTTTGATGGAGTTTTAATCATGCTAAACCATAATTGGTTATTTTGTCATCATGATTCATAAATATTCTTTTCTGTTAAACTAAATCGTATACCATGCTTGCCTGTTTTTCTTACAAAGAGTTTTGTTTCCCTTTAAGTTTCTAGCTGGGACAAGCTTTTGTGCTGCTAGCCACAGATTTTAATTACTTACAAATGTTCCTCTCAAATGTTCCTATTTCCTTGCAAGTTCCTCAACACTCTTCCTCCAGCTGGGAATGTGTTTTATGGCTTCATCCTAAGAGGTCATCCTAAGATGATTATTCTGGGAGGTGATTTTGTCCTCCACTTTTGAAATTAATCTTCTCGTTCTCTCCCTTTCTTTCATTGCTAGAGCACTTTTCAGAATGGGAGCCTCAACAAGAGCATGCCAGTTTGATTTTCTGCTCATTTGTACCTAGACATACAACCTAGTAGATTGGCTGTTGGCTTGATTGACTTCATAGTGCTTGGTCAGTGGTTCCCCCTTCCCTCTGCATTTTGAGGATAGTCTTTCTGGTGAGAATTCTAATGTACTTTTTTTCTTGGTTCTTTAATTTATTTTTTCCTAGTTCTTGTATGTTTCTTTTCTAGCTCAGTGCTCTGCATGTTGATGATGTAGGTGTGTGCTCAGTCATTCTCTTGCATGCAGATGTCCTTTTCCAATGTAGGTAGCTTTCCTGTATCTGTTACTCCATTTCTTTGTAATTTTCCTAAACTGTGCCCCATGTGTTCCTTCTGTCATCCATGTTCATAGAGTTCTAAACTTCTTTAATTGGCCAGTTCCATTTTCCTTGTCTGTGTTTTCCTATCTTAGCTTTTGGAAATTTCATTTGTTTTGATTTTTTTGTCTTTTAATTTAAAAAATGTCATTTTTAAACTTAAGAGGGATTTTTTTTACTAATAGTTCTTTTCTTATGCCCTTTTTTTGTTAAAAATCCATACTTTTAATATTTATAATTAACATATTTTGAAAAGTTGTTTTCTGTCTCCTGAGTCTGTTTTTTCAATGTCTTCTTTTTCTTCTCTCATTAGTCAGACTGGAAATTGGCAGACTTCACCATTGCAGGTACTATAGTGAGACTTTGCAGTAGTAGACTAATGAATTTTATACTACAGTCTAGTTAGATAGAAAAGTACTTAGGAATAAAATAGGGATAGATTAGTGATACAGAGAACAATATTATTGAATCTCCAAAGCATTATGCTAAAGGAAAGAAAGTATATGCCACGAACTTCTAATTACAGGATTTTTTTTTGTCAAACAGATATGTGATGGCAAAATAAAATTAACAGATGTCAGGAGCCAGGGACTGGTAGAAAATTTGGCCATAAGGAAATACAGTTAGAAATTCTGCTCATGGACAGTGTCAGGTGTTTATTGTGGTGGCTGTTGTATCACTGTACACCTCAATCAAAACTCATCAAGCATTATAGCTAAAATTAGCCATGGTAACTTATTCTGTATAGATACATTAATTAAGTTGATTCAAGTAAACTTGAATTGTGAATTCTTTACTCGTGGGCAGATCTTAATGATTTGGAGTTGCTAAGGGCTCTTACCTCACATCTTTTTTATTAAGAGCATCCTATGGTGGCTGTACGAAATGGTCTTCTATGAGAGCTAGTGGTTGACTTTGGAATAAATAACAATTAATTTGTAGTATGCATATGTCAGCCCATACAGATAAGCTTCTAGTTACTATATTTTAATCATTATTATTTTCCACTGCGTTCATTGTATTTGAGTTTCTAGTTTCTCCTTTTAATTTCTTAAGCATCATGACTAATTGCATATCTAATTTAACCTTGAACACCCAAATATACTTATAATATAAATTTTTACATAAAAGATTCAAACAGAGAAAGAAATGAAAAGAAACAATACTTGCTGGACCATGACTTTGCTTGCTTCATTTTCTTTCTAGGATATTTTAGTCTTTCAGACATCTTTTAAAAAGTCATTACTTATTTTAAAGTTTTTTTTTTTTAAAGTTTTAAATGTACAAAAATTGTTGGACCTCCCTTCTTTGGTTGTAAGCAATGCCACTTAGCGTGCTTTCTACAGAGTTTTCATGAGAAGTAGAACTATTTTACACAAGGCTAAAACGTCAGCCTGTTCACTGGGGCCTTTACTTCACTTTCCTCACTTAACTGTAAAACATTCTGTGGAATGAATAAAACAACCAGCATATATGTGCTGTATTCCACAAGAGGCTAAATAGGGACAGTTGGCTCTTGGTACCTATCAGGTGAACCTCTAAGGCAAATACATGTGAACTTTTCTTCATGTAAAGGTATTTAAAAAGAGACATCAGTGGGTTGCCCAGGGATGGACATTTTCATCATAAACCAGCTTAGCTGCATCAACACATTGCTAGATCTTTCCCCAAGTGCTCCTGATTCTGGAGGAGTATGAAGACCCAAGGACCTGAATTTTTAGTAAATCCGATGCTTACACTAGACCTTAACAGTACTTAATCCAAGGTTACTGCTGATGGACTAAGATATTGGTCATTGACTTTATATATATATATATATGTATATATATATATATATATATGTATATATATATATATATGTATATATATAATATAATTATTTATGACAAATTATATAAGTAATATATATTATATATAATTATATATGATAAATAAATATATAGTAAATAAATAAATATATGATATATAACATTATATGTAAAATACTGGGCTGAGTATTTCTACACTGCTTTCCAGACTGTGTCTGTCAATACATATACCCACCACCAATACATTCCTATTTCTCATTAACTTGCAAAAGCTTGCTGCTGTTTCTTTGAAGATTTTGTCAATCCAAATGATGCTCTTGTTTCATTGTAAAGTTTTTTCCTAACAGTGAAATTAAGCATGATTTCCTGTGTTTAATGTTCATTCTTCTCTCTCTCTCTCTCTCTCTTTTTTTTTTTTTGGTGAATTTAATATTTTTTTCGGTATTATTCCCCCTCTACCAAATTAGGCTTTTTCAAAATGTAGAATTCTTTACACATTCTGGACACAAATACTTAATCTTACAGAGGCTTGCAAATAATTTCTCTTCATCACTAACTCTTCTTTTATCTTGTACTGTGTGCAGGCTGGAGAGTGAGGAGGTATTTAGCTGCTACGGTGCTTGCATGCAGGACACAAGGCTACCTGATAAGGTCTAATATCTCCATTTACTAGGTAGACTCCATCTACTAGTTTGTTAGGCTTAGCAAAAGGTGTCTTTTCCCACTGAGTCATCTCACTGGCCCTTGCTTTATGACAGTTTGATGGGAAGTGGGAGATGTTAGTAACGTCATCATTAGCATTAGCCTTTGCGATTTGTGTCTATAGGAAACATTTTCAACAATGTTTTTATGCTCAGATAGTATGAAAATGTATTTATATAACTAAAATATTCTACTTTTACTTTTTCACATTTAGGTTATAATTGATTTGGAGTTAATTGCATGTGTTGTTTTAAGTGAGAAGCTGTTTTGTTTTTTCTTTCTGTTTGAGGGTTCCATCACTGCCTGAATAATCAGAAATAGAAACCAGGTCTCTATTCAATATTTGTTTATGTTTTCTGGCTTCCTTGTCCATTCTGTTGATCATTTGTCTAGCATAGAGCCAACGCCATCTTTTTAAACTACACTAATGTTTAGAGATGTCTACCTCTGATAGGAAGAGGCTCCTCACCTTGGTTCTCATCAAGATCATCTTTCTCCTCAGCTTGTCTGGCAAGACCCGACTTGTGAAATAGAGAGAAAATAGTCTATGTATTTTAGTTGACCTTATCTCTTTTTTTGTGGAATAATTCTTTTTGTAGTGCCACACGTGCAGTTTTTGGCATTATTTTTTAAAATAAAAATTTGAAGAAAAACTTTTAAAAAGATTAATGCAATAGAAATGAGAAAGATAGGCAGAAGGCACATGGGAGAAAAACACAATCCACAGAAAACTAATGGAATTTAATATAAAATTGTGTGACAACTTTTGCAGTGATATTGATAACTGTTTAATAGACTTTGAATCCTTTGATAGAAGAATACATTCAAATTTTATGCTGGGGAAACTGTATCCTAAGCAAACCTGGAAAAGTCTGAAATGGAGCATTTCACAGAGAATATTGAAAAACAATGTCCTTAATAATGATTTATTACCAAGTAGAGAAACACATCTCTTATGGGGCATGTGCTTCAGTCAGTGTTCTATTACTGTGAAGAGACAAAAAGTAACAAAAACAAACCAAAAAAAACTCCTCCTAAAATGGTAAGCAAGCCCCCAATTAAATGATTGTTTTATTTTTGATACCCTCAGCGACACACTTTCTTCAATAAGGACACCCCTAATTCTTTCAAATACTGCTACTCCTGGTGACCAAGCATTCACATATATAGGCCTATGTGGACCACTGTTATTCAAACTATGAAAGGATGTGTGTAAAACAACATGCTAATGTCATTGAAGTTGATAGCCAACATCTTACATAATGTCTCCCATTCTCTAAGGCCTAATATCACTTAGAAACTGAGGTGAAGCTACCTAGGGTTTCACATGGCCACATGGATATGATTTTATCCAAAGTCAGTATTTGAAAGAGCAGGAGTTTTAGGTCAAATCCACTCAACTGACTCTTTTGTAAATAAAATTTTATGGTAGCATAGCCATACCCATGCATCTACATGTGTATAGCTACTTTCTTGTTGCGTTGGTGACTGACCTGAGTCATTGGTAGGAAAAGCATACGGCCAACATTGCCAAGATATTTCCTATCTGGCTATAGGAAGAGAAAGTTTGTCATCCCCTGCTCTAAATTATCATCCTTAAGAGTCCAGACCAAAGATGTAGAGTGCACAGTGATGAAGGTAGAACACTTTGCTAAAATTATATTTTACTGTCTTCATCCTGCAAGTGAATTCTCTCTATTTTCAATACTCTGCACAGGTATTGCATGAAAGGAAACCAACAATCTGAGAGCACAAGAAACCTTGCACTCTGAGTTAGGACACTATCACTTCTATTGGACTTACCAAAAGTCCTGTTCTTGGTGGAAGGTTAAACATAGACATAAAGCACTGGAAGATTTTCCTGGCCTCTTGAAAAAAACAGACCATGGTCCCCTGAGATGACATCTTCCCATAATCCATCTATATTTTGGTTATGGATAACACTGTCATTTTTAAAAAGCGAGTTTAGTTTTATTCATGTGTATATGTGTATATTTGTATTTGAGTGTGTGCTGGCATGTGCAGGTGCCTGAAAAGGCCAGAAGTGTCTAGTCTTGGAGCTAGAGTTAAAAGCCATCCCATGTGAGAAATGAAAGGGGATTCCCCCCCCCCCTCCAGCCTCTGAAAGAACAGCAGGTGTTCTTAAATTCTGAGTCCTTTCTGAAGCCCATCATTGTGATTTTTGCAACTTCTGAAAGTAATTTTTCCAAGCTCCCTGTTAAGTAACTTTTGATAAATTTTTTAATAAGGACTCATTAACTGAGCTATCACAGTTCTAAACTGGCAATGCATCACAATGGAAAAAGCACAGAATTTAGAGCCAGAAGTTCTGTTTTTTAGTTCCTAGCCATGATGCTTACCAGATGAATGCACTTGAGACTCAGTTTCTTCATATGCAAAATGCAAACAGTAATAATTCTTTCCACATCAGGGTATTAGGCCTATTGTTAGAAACTAATGAGGTATGAAAGCATGATTTGTAAATTATAAAATATGTTCATTATCATTTGTAGTTCTCACAGGCACTCTTGATGATTTTCTTTAACCTCTAAAGAGACTTCACTCAGGTTCAGAAACTAGCCACAAACTGTCTATTGCATCCTCCTTGCCAAAACTAATCATTATTACTTCAACAAATGTCTTCTTTGACCATGCCCTGTGTCTCCAGACATAGCCATCATCTGTAAGAATCATTGCTGTGCACCCTGAGCACCTTTGGGATGGGTAGATTGCAGGACAGGTAAGGATGCTTCTCTTATCTCTTCCAAATTCCATGGGACCTCATTTCTCCCCGAATCCCAGGGTATTGCCGATCTTGCCTAGAACCTCACACAAATGCCAATGTATGCATTCTTTAATTTCTTGATGAATTTTTCCCTTACTTAAAAATGTGGGATAGAAGCCACTGTGAGATAGGGAGACAAGAATATATAGTGACTCTAAATACTGCCCATTGTCCTCATTCCTCCTATTTCTCCAGAGAACCCAAATATATGCTTGCAAATATTTCCTTCATGGGTTTCTGCCTTTCGTCCATCCCTTTCTACCATCTTTTATGGGGGACACATTATCAGAATATATTGTATGAAAAAAATCTACCTTCAATTTTAACAAGTTCTAACACTTAGTAGGAAGAATTTGTAATCAAGCTCATCCTATTTCAGGGGACTGAGGACGTTCAGTTCTAAGGGCCAGTAAGGATGGTAAGTATTAAGCCCTTGTTTTTGCTTTCATTCTTTTTGTACTTGACAGCTTAATCATGCACATTGTTTCATATTTGGTTTGCCATATTTTTAGTTACCTCAAGAGTGGCCAGTTTGCGAGCCTTGTGTCTTGAGGTTAGAGGGTGGTATAAACCTTCATTGGCTTTGGGGCCAGCTAACTGTCTCAACCTAGCTTGACTAGAGATCTGCATTTGATGTTGGATTAAGATACAATTAGATAAGAAGCTGATTGTTTCCTGCTCTTTCTCCATCTAAGGATAATTCCCCCAGGGCCCTTGTAGATGGAGATTAACTTGGATGTTTTGTAACAGCAGGAGCTCACATAGTTTACATTGTGAACTCATAAAATAAATGCCTAGAGTGACCACTGAGCCACAGATTTCTGCAAATGGCTGGTTTCTATATCCCAGATTAAGCTGAACTGGGCCATTATGTTCCAAGCTATAGTAATCTGAATTTTCTTCAATGTTATACTCTTTTCTGCAGAAAGGAAAAATGAGAATTACCAAAAACGGTGACCATGATATGTTTGCCAGATAAAACATAATCGTTTTATTTTTCCCCTTTGTACCATTAAGAGATTTATTGTCTTCTATTTATTTTCAGCACTTTTCTTCATTTCTGGGAAGTCTGACCTGCCTAAATCATTATTGCATCTGCACAGAGTTTTGCAGACAGATTTCCGGTAATGGGCTCGAATAATGGCTCTACTTGGCATTTCATAATGGCCATTTATGGCATAGAGAGGGCCAATGTGTCTTACATGCTTCCTCGGAAGCAAACGGGAGTGGCCTCAGGGGTCTAGTGGCATTGTCCGAAGCAGCCCACCACACATTTTAAATTTCTTTTTAACCACACAGTAAGGACAATTTGCATTCCACATCATAATACGTCAGTGCTTCGTTAGGTACAAAACTGACTTAATATTTTGATTGACGCTACAGGCAGATGCACCATTTTCACTGTGCACATTGGTGCTGTCACTATTGATTTTAATGGGCAGATACATACATAGTTTGAGATTCCTGTGATTTGGAAATAGGGAAACTAGATGTGATTTTGATTTTCTCACTTTTAAAAGACCTGAAAATGTCCTGGAGAGATGGCATAGTGGCAAGAGTGGTTGGTGTGAAAACAAAAGACATTGAACCCATGAAACAAGCTAGGAATGGTTGTGTAAACATGCAACCCCAGGACTATGGTGCTGGAGGCAGACACGGCAGTACATGAGGTGTGCTTCTGAGCAGCCTAGCTCTGGATCTAGTAAGAAGCTGTGACTGAAGGGAATAAGACAGAGAGTAATAGAGCAGGAGACCCAACATTTTTGTCTGCTCTCTGCACATGCACATTCACATATACATAGATACACATGTGTATCACACACACACACACACACACACACACACACACACACACACACACACGAGAAATCAAGAAGTACAAGTGAAGAAATCAGACAAGCCAAAAAGATGCTTGAAATTGGTCAAATCACTTATCTTTATAGAATGTAGATCCCTGTTTATAAAACGGGCTTCTGAGATGATTAAATCTACTCATTTTTATGAGTCTGAAATTACTCTCAATTGTTTCATTTCAATTCACTTGTGAATTCCTTGGAGATTATTTTTGGTATCTTTCTCTCACAGGAATAACACCTTTAAAGCAATGATTTTTCTCAGGAAACATTTGAGGCAACATCCAGCCCCAGGTTGCCACACTCACCCCTAGTGACCCACTGTCAACAGACATTTGTTGAAGGACTTCTTTTTGCCCAGAACTTACCATGTACCCTGAAGCAGGTGGGATAATTGTGAGGTGGGGGATGGGCTCTCAAGACTTGACACCTCACTGGAAGAGACTCTGGCATGACTTTTAAGGGTTCATCAATGGTCCTATAGTCATGTGAAGAATTTGTAAACCAGTAGTGTCAGCGTATCAACGTCCTGCAGAATGATGTAAGGTGCCATTAGCAGATTCCTGTTTATTCTAAAAACCAACCTGAAGGCTTTAAAAAACTCTAGTCTTTTTGTTTTGCTCCTAAATAAATTAGGCCTGTAGCTCCTAATATAAACCATGCATCAAAAGCAATTAGATTTAACAGCTTTTTATGTCAACAATGATGTTCTGCCATGCTGAGTGGTGGATGACTGAACGTTTATTGGTTTCTGAATTAGAATATAATATTTCGGGTAAAGCAGAATCAGAGACGACAGTCTCTCAGCTTCTAACAGCAAATCTAATATATTTATTTATATGTGTTGTATTGGTCGAGGTTGTTGTAAAGATAACTAATCTCACCACCTTGGTTTAAATTTGTTGCAATGTCTTCCTACTTCTAGTGTGGTATGTGATACACACTTGGACAGACAATCTATTCATGCTAAACCTACTTTTCTCATCTTTATGTGGTTGGATTATTCATGTGATTCATTATTCAGCCTGATGGAATGATTAAGGTTGTTAAAAATCTGAAGGATATAGCCTATCATCTCTTGTGTGCCAACTACATGGCATCAGAGATGCCATGAGATGGAAATCTCTGTAGCCAGAGATGGAAATCACTTTGATCTCCATGTATTTACATGGAAGAGCCATGCCCACAGGGACACTATTTGGGGTGTTAGAGTCTGTATTGCCCCCATAAACCCATGTGGTTGAGTGGTAGGTTCATAAAGAGTGGCACTATTATGAAATATGGCCTTGTCAGAGGAAGTGTATCCCTATAGAGATGAGCTTTAGGGTTATATATGTCCACACTGTGCCCAGTCATCCAGTCTCCTTCTGCTGCCTATGAATCAAGATGTAGAACTCTCGGCTCCTTCACCAGCACCATGTCTGCTGGGATGCTGCCATGCTTCCCACCATGATGATAATGGACTAAACTTCGGAAACTGTAAGCCAACCCTACTCAAATGTTTTCCTTTATAAGAGTTGCAGTGGTCATAGTGTCTCTTCACAGCAATGGAAACCTTAACTAAGACACTATTGGACCATGTATAATACAAAAAAAGTTTTATTGCACTGAGCGATTGAAAGTTGGCTTGCTTATTAAACCATCTAACCCACTTGATCAAAAGTTCAAAGTGCATTTTCAGCCTCTCATGAGGAAAAAGCTGTCTGGTAGCTGGAAGTCTGAAATGTGGAGTCAGGTAGGCATCAAGTCAGGATTGTGTTGTCATTTTATCAACTGCATGGTTGTAAGCAAATTCCTGGCACCCTGGAATTTCTTCCTGACATAATTACAGTGTACACAGATACATGTATATGTTTTATGAGGTAATTGTGGCAAATAAAGGAGACAATGTCTTTAAATAACTTAACATAGTCCCTGGAATAGAATAAAATAATACAAATTTTCCTTATGACTATGGTAGATCAATGAATGGATAAAAACTGAGAGAAAGATATGGAGACAATGTCAGGAGTATTTTATAAATTATAAGATCAAGATAGAGTCTTGTTTTACAACAGTGAACATTTTTTCCTTCAGTGATAGATCAAATACAGAACCTTGTCCATACCAGGTAAGCATTCTTCTACTACATTATACCTCAGTCTGATTTTTCATAACAGATGGGTACCACAACATCCAAACAAACAAAGCAGATCCCTTATCAGGTGACTAGTGACAGTAAGGGTAACATATTTCTGGCACATAGCAGTGTGGCTGGGAAATGTTTCTAGAAAGAGTATTAACAACTAGTGAAACACCACAGATTGTCAAAAAGTTTGGAATCTACATACAAATATTTACTTTATATTAGTACTAGGTATGTGATATATTTTAATTAGTCACTTTATACTTATACAAAAAGACAGATTGGTGGAGACAGAAATGCTTCCTTTTAGGACTAGAAGAATGAATGGAAAAAAAGGAAGTTGGAAATATAGTGAAATTGGTAGAATACTTGCCTAGCAACATGAAGCTCTGGGTCATTTCCCAGTACTGTGTAAACTGGGCTTGGTGGTATACTCTCTTAATACCAATAGTCAGAAGATGGAGACAGAAAGATGGAGATTCAATGTCAGGCTTGGCTATACTGAAAATTAAGGGTCATCTTGGGATGTGTGAGATTCAATCTGTCTCAAGAGGCTTGTGTGTGTGTATGAGTGTGTGTTAGAGAGAAACAGAGATAGAGATATAGAAGAGGGAATAGGTATTGTGAGTAGAAGGAAGGGGGAGGAGAGGGGACAAGAAAGAATGGGAGAGGAGAGGAGAGGAGAGGAGGGGAGAGAAAAGGAGAGAAGAGGAGAGGAGAGGAGAGGAGAGGAGAGAAGGGGAGAGGAGGAGAGAGGAGAGGGCAGGAGAGGAGAGGACAGGGCAGGACAGGAAAGGAGGGGAGAGGAGGGAAGAGGAGAGGAGAGAAGAGGGCAGCAGAGAAGAGGAGAGGAGAGAAGAGGAGGGGAGAGAAGAGGAGAGGAGAGAAGAAGAGAAGGCAGGAGAAGAGAGGATAGGAGAGCCTTGCTTGACATTGGTATGTAAGGAAGCAATTAACAAAATGACAGTGACCACTGGGCAGATTAAGAAGATTGAAGTTGGGCCTACAAGTAGATATTTCCTTGCTCAAGTTATAAGAAGAGAAGAAATATAAAAGACTGGGTTGTAAGAAGGGCTTGTGTTGTTTAAGAATAACTGAAAACCAGAGATTACTTTTTTGTACTTTCCAATATGTCATCAACTGTTGTATGTATCTTCCTTGAAAATACTAGCAACTTGACTCCACACAGTGGTAAACTTACATGCATCTTGTAGCTCTGATTAGGATGTCCTGTGCTGACCATGGTAGAAATAGCTTCAAAATATATTCTTTTTTTCTAACTGCCTCCCAAGTTCCAGTTCAGTTTCTAGGATATCCTATTAAGGGCACTCCACAGAAAAGTATTTTCTTTTTCTTTTCAGATGACATGGGGGCTTAGCAGGTTAATGCATTAGTCTTTCATATGGTCTCCTAATGTGGGGTTTAAGTCTGTGTTCTTTTATTAGGACTCTCTTCCAGTTCTGTGCTGTGCTAGCACACATCTCAGCTCTGCTCACATTTGTTCTTGAGAGGGAAGCTAAGTGATAAAAATGTTAGTTTGTTGGCTTTTTCACCACATAAAGTTTGCATGATCACATGATTGAGTAATAAACCTTTCTGGGTATTCAAACATCTGACTAAGTAATTATAAACTATCGGTTTTCCACATAAGCAATTTATTTAAGAAGGGAAAAATATATGAATGTATATAAACCCTAGTGTAGGAGGGTCCTAAGGAATATGGTTTATTTCAGTTACATGTCCTTGAGACTTGGGAGTTTCACAGAATTATTGGTGTAATAAACCCCAGTGGCTTGTTATGGCATTAACTGCTCACTATTTATTTCACACTATTAATCACAATGCCAGCCATCAGTTACTAGCTACTTGGGATATTTTAGGATTATTTCTAATGCTTTTGCTATAATCTCTCTTTTTGGTCTTTCAACTTCTTCCTCTTCCTGTGTTTAGCAAAGGGATAGAAATCTTTAGGTGATAAGATGTTTGCTCACATGTAAAGTGTCACTGGGATTTTAATAGGTAAAGAAGTTTTACTCAGAGAAAACATTTCTTTAAATCAACCAGATACAAAACTCTAAATATTAAAGGGAGGAAATATGAACACTTCATATAATAATTTTGTTATGTACATATGTTTTTTCCCTAGTTACCCTAGTTTATAAATTCTGCTAAGGATGGTAAATGGATGGTCATAAAATCTCCGACCAATGTCCACAGTGTGATTTGAAGGTGTTGCCATTTCATAGAACATATTCCCCAAAGATGTTAGCTTCTGAGCCTTGGAAGTTGGTTTTTAAATCTGTGAGTAGTTTCCCCTTTATCTTTCCATATACACTGGCATGATCTCTGCCACAATAACATTCAGTTTATGTTTAAACAAGCCATGTTGACTATCAAATGGCAAATCAGCAGGGCAGGGAGAAAAGACTACATTGCTTTTGCTTCCATGAGAAGCACAGCCAAAGCTGGATTTCCTATCCAGAGGAGCAAGTGTTCAGGTCATTTCCTAGAGTGTGTGTGCAGAGATTTGCTGTGTGCTCGGGGTCAGTCCCTATTGATCTGGTATGTTTAGTAAGTACTTACTTTCTAAGGTCTGGTTCATTCTTTCTCTCTTCAACATCATTATTCATAAGTTAGCCCATGATCTTTTAGGAGGATAAGAAAATAGGTGGGTATGAAAATAGATTCTTGCTCTACATGTTTCTGAAAGCTACCTCTTTGAGTAATAGTCGCTGGATATGACTGTCAGTAGTTTTTTTTTTTTTTTTTTTAGCATTCAGTGGTTCTTACTGCCAGTGCCTTTTCGGAAGCTACTGATATTTATCTAAAAATAAGTTCAAGATGAGTTCATGCATATGTGCACCCCATAAACTGAAAATACAGATAGTAAAAGAAACATAACAAAGAAAGAGAAAGAAGGAAAGAATTATGTAGTTTTTCTCCCTCCCTTCCATCTTGCCTTCTTCCCTCCTAAACTGGCCTAAAAAAAATCAGGATCTTCTTCCTCTTGCCTCCCTCCCAATCAGATGTGTGCCACCATACCCAATTTAAAAGGATTTTCTCCTCCACTTTTAGTGATTGGGTTTGGCTTCTTAATGAATTGAAATTTTGTTTTACTTGGGTATTAAATTGAAAATATTAATAAATACTACTGATAATAAATTAATAACAGGAAACATTAAATAGAATGTAATTGTTACTATTTTTCAGACCTTTAAAATTGGAAATATAGCTAGCAATAAAACAAAAGGATAATAACAAAGGGTTAGCACCAGTTATTTAAGGATTTCATACATATAAATATGACATATCATGGCTATAACATAAGATATCACAGATGTAAGAATAGAGATAGGAGGTTAAAATCAGTGCTTGATATTTTAATTTGAAAATACTGATGTCAACAGTTTGAAAAACATTCCCCGATGTGCTTCCCATGCAATGGATTATTGGCTAAACTGATGAGGCTTAAAAAATTATCATAGTCATTGCAAATATCTCACAAAATGTCAACTTTTAATGTTAGAAGACGAATTAGGAGACTGGAGAGAAAGCCAAGTCATCTGGAGCACTGTTGCTATTCCAGAGGACCCAGGTTCAATTCATAGCACCTGCATGGCAACTCCCAACTCCATTCCCAAGGGATCTGAATCCTTCTTCTGGCTTTTGCGTGTACCAGGCATACAAATGGGACTTGGACATACATGCAGGCAAGACAACCACATGCATAAAATAAAAATAACTGTAAAAAATGTAAAAAGAAGATGTATTATTCAGGGTTCTTAAATAAGACCTAATAGAAAAATACCATAGAGACTATGGCTGAAAATATGGATAAATGAAAAAACATGGGTAAATGTAGATAATAAGGAATAAATGATAAGAATTTCACTACATATTCAAATATACAGATGTAACTATGCGTAGAGCTATTCATTATGAGGATTGGTTTACATGATTATGGAGGGTGAGGGGTCACATTCTGATATCTCTCAGCTAAGAACTAGTAAAGATTATGGCATAACAAAGCCCACAATTGAAGGCCTGAGAACTAGGATTAAATGACCAAGTGTAGGAGAAAATGGTTTTCTGAGTTCAAGAACACACAGATAGAAAATAACCCTTTTTCTACATGTTCGTTTAACTCAGTCCCTCAGTGGACTTTTCATTCAGTAAACCAATTCAAATTTAATCTCTTTCAGGAAAGCCTTCACAAATGAACATAGACTTGTTTTCCTAGTTCTCTGGGCATCCTGTAGCCCAATTAAGTTGCCACATAAAATTGATCATCACATTAATGTTTGCTTCTGTATAGAGTTACAAATCCAGTGCAAACATTTTGACATCTCTAACATGCTGTACCTCCATTTCTCTGTCCACCAAAAGAGGATGTTCACAAAAATATTAATTTTTTTCTCATGCTAAATATGATAATTTCATGGACATTTCCATATGTGATATCATTTTCAAGTATTTTTGTTTTTCACTTCCAACCATCAATACTAAGTATTCATTCCTTTTGTTCCTTACTTTACCTTATCATAATCTCATAGTATGTGTGCCTGTGGGAGTGATAGGTCAGGCATATTTGTGTTTTGAATCCTGGCCCAATAACTGGCCATAAGTGGTGTGTTCATGTAGCATCTCCTTTTCATTGCTACACATTGTATGTTGTTCTGCATTCTAAAATTTGTAATTTACTATATTTACTTTTAGGAAGCCAGTGATCAGAAAAACACATAGGCATATCTTTTTTATATATTCTGAACTGGCAAAAACTCAGTTATTCAACAGCCTTGGAAAAAGGTTTGAATGACCCTGCTTATGTCTGCTTTTAATTATCTACCCTGAATGTGTGAGGTTTCCTATCTCATACAAATCTCAGCAGTCAGTGGGAATATAAATTAACTATGTACATTCGAGGGATGTTTTGATTGAAATGTCAATTTCAATTATTGGTTATTAATATTATACCTCCGTTCATATCTTGGGAGTTGGACGACTCAGGAAAAGGTTTAGAAACAAATTTTTGACCACAAATATGGTATAAAACATTTGATTATGTATAGAATTTTTGTTTAGTTGAACTTATTTTCATTTGTATTTCCTTATTTTAAATGCACAGTGCTCTTTTAGTTCTTATTCAAGCTCAAAGACTTATTCCTCTTGAAGTAGTATTCTGAACAGGAAAACGTCCTTCAACTTGATTAGCAAGAAATGAAAAATTAGCTGAGTGTAAAGGTCCACTTTCAAATTTGAGTTTAACAAAATTTTCTTACAGATTGAGCATATTTTAGTCACAGGGATTTTTTACAATCCTGGTGTATGTGTGTGTGGTCATGGTACAGGTGGAGGTCAGAAGACAGCCTGAAGTTTTGAACTTTCTTTTCCACCATATGTGAGACAGCATCTCTTTTGTCAATTGCTGCTGCATATGTCAGGCTAGCTGGCTCATGAGCATCCTGAGGGTCTCCTGGCTGTTTCTCACATCTCCCTATAGCAACATGAAGGATTCAGGCATATACTACCGTAGTCAGCTCTCATTTGGGTTCTCAGTATTCAAACTTTGGCCCCATCTCTTGAACAGCAAGTGCTTTACTAGATGAATCACATCCATATCCTGAGGCCCCTTAAGGAATTCTTATCAATTTTTTTTCTTTTTTTTTTTTTTGTTTTTTTCTGTGGCCTGGATTTTTACCATCACTGTGTATCCGAGGGAGGATAAGTTTCCTTCTGCATCAATAAGATTTTATTTTATTTGCTTTTATTCCTTTCAAGCATCTTTTTTTCATCTCTTATACTACATAAACCAACCTTTCCTGTGTTTCCTATCAAGGCTTGGGTAATATTTTTATTCGTACATCCACCTGTGGCATGCATAGGATGATGGCTCAGTGTTTTCCCTCCTGTTTCTAGTGATTTACACACATAAATGAAAGTGTGGACCTAAGTTTTCCTTGTTTCATTAGAAATAATATAAGTACCTATTCTCGTATGTTGTTCAAAAAGAGATTTCCAGAACTCTTAGAGCTGAGCTTCTATCAGCTTGTTCACATTGAATTAGCTCCCACTGATGTCTTGTTACTGACTGAATTTTCTTTTAATAAAAGCATCAAATGAAACAAAGAATGCAAACCAACTCTTCTCTGGTATGGAAGACAAGAAAATTATAAAAATGTAATAGTCAGGATGTCAGTTAAATGTGTTCAGGAGCTTGGGAATGAGGAGTGATGGCTCCTATTCTTTTTCCTCTGTGAGGAAACTCTGCTGAAAATGATGATAAAACGTTATAACAGCAGAGGAGACTTTAAAATGAGCTTTAACAGAAAATTACTGGAAATTCATTATTCAAAATTCTAGTCATCTTTGATTAATCTGTCCTTCCAAACCCACGATTGCCATCTTAGGAGGACTATGATACCCATCAGAGAAAATCATGTGTGGGAAAATGTGAAGTCCTACTGAAAAAAATACCAGTTTCCTACCTTGTCAATTCCAGTAACATAAAACCAGAGTTCATAGAATTATTGCAAAAATAAGAAATAGATAACAGAACTATAAATGGTTTTAGAAATAAAGCCTGCTGAATACTTTGAGTGCTGCTAGCACAGGAGGACATGGTTTCATAGCTTTATAAAATTGAGAAAAAGAGAAAGCTAAGAAGATGTTTAATATGATTCTGAAAATATCCCAGTAGGCAGTTTAGTCAGTTGGGACTTCTACCCAATCTCGAACAACATTTAAAACTATGCTGGAGTTTCCTTCAGCTTAACAAATACTACCTCTGCTCTCTTTTTTCTTATTTATTATGATTTATACATTATTACATCCAGATTGTTATCCCCTTGCTTGTATCTTCCCATTCTCAATTCCTACCCTCCCTCCCTCCCTTAGACCTCAGACTGCTGGTGAGGGGTGGGTTGGGATTCTCCCCCACCATCTCACCACAGCCTCTCAGGTCTCATCTGGATAGCCTGCATCACCTTCCTCTCTGTGCCCATCTGGCTTCCCCACCAAGGGAAAGTGATGAAATTGCTGGCAACAGAGTTCATATCAGAAGCAGTCCCCACTTTCTCGACAACTTTAGAGAATGAGCTGTCCATTGGCCAGATCTGAATGGGGGGTTTAAGTTCTCTGCATGCATTGTCCTTGGTTGGTGCATCAGTTTGTGCAGCCCCCCTCCCGAGTCAAGATCCATCTGGCTTGATGGTCTCCCCAATAAATAAATGAGACTTCAAGTAACTGAAAAGCTTCTGTAAAGTGAAGGACATTGTCAGCAGAACAAAATGACAGCCAACAGGCTGGGGAAAGATCGTCATCAACCCTACATCCAACAAAGGGTTGATATCCGAAATACATAAAGAACTCAAGAAATTAAACACCACCAAGCCAAAGTACCAATTAAAAAATGGGGTACAGAACTAAACATAGAATTCTCAACAAAGGAACACTGAATGGCTGAGAAAAACTTAAAGGAATGCTCAATGTCCTTAGTCATCAGGGAAATGCAAATCAAAACAACTCTGAGATTCCATCTTACACCTATAAGAATGGCTAAGATCAACAATTCAAGTGACAGCACATGCTGATGAGGATGTGGAGAAAGAAGAACCCTCCCCCATTGTTGCTGGGAGTGCAAATTTGTACAATCACTTTGGAAATGTGGTGCTTTCTCAGAAAATTGGGAATAATGCTATCTCAAGACCCAGCTATACCACTCCTGGGCTAGCCAAAGTATTCTTCACTGTACAACAAGGACTTTTGCTCAACTATGTTTGCAGCAGTTTTATTTGTAATAGCCAGAATCTGCAAACAACCTAGATGTTCCTCAACCAAAGAATGGATAAAGAAACTGTGGTGCATTTACACAACGGAACACTACTCAGCTTTAAAAACAAGGATATCTTGAAATTTACAGGAAAATGGATGGAAATAGAAAAAGATCATCCTGAGTGAGCTAACTCAGACCCCGAAAAACAGGCATGGTATATACTTCCTTATAAGTGGATATTAGCCCAACATAGATGTTCTCTAAGAGACTCCACGCAGTAGGGAATTGGGACAGATACTGGAACTTGCAGCCAGACTCTGGGCAGAGCGCTGAGAGTGGTGCGGAAGAGTGGTGTGATGGAAGGACCCAGAGGATTCAAGAGACCACATCTACTCTTTCAGCTGGCCTTGCCACTGAATTCCACTGAATTTGTCTTCTGCATTGTTCCCAATCTTATCACACATCTCATTGATTTGTTGTTGTTGTTGTTGTTGTTGTTGTTTTTCTACCCTGGAAATATATGGAGCCTTTTCCCCAGACCTTGACAAGTATTCTCTGTGTATTTGAAGTAACTCCATTGCTACCTTCTCAGTTTTACTTGGTACACTATTACTAAAGCAGAAAGTAGAACAGTTCTTTTTAAATCAATACCCATCTTGTTTCCTTATCTTGGAGCCTTCCACTTATTCCCAGTCTTACTCAGAATAACAGTCAAAGTCCTTATAGGGACTATGTGATCCTCACTGCCAACTTCTTTTCCTTTGTCCCATGATTCCTTTCCTATGAGTCTCTTCCTTTCATTACTTCTGGTCTCATGGCTGTTCCTTTAGCGTGACCAATATGCTTATACTTCTGGGGCCTACACTTACTCTCTTAGAGAACTTCTTTCCCTGATACTTACGAGATTTAGCCACTCCCTTCCTTTAGTGATCTGTCAGCATTGATGATTCAGAGTCATTCAAGATTTTATGAAAAATAGTCATCTCTCCAATCCCTGTACTTTTTTCCCATGGAAGGGCTTAAGTTTTGTCACTTTAGTATATATTTGTGAATTGGTTATCCCTTACCATTTCACATTAGAATACAAGATTTGTGGCTTTATTGATTCAGTGTTATGTCCTCTACATTTAAAACAAGGCTGGGCTGGAGAGATGGCTCAGAACTTAGGAACATGTGCTACTCTTGCAAAGGATCTCAGTTCAAGTTCCAGCGCCTACCAGGCAATTCACAGTGGCCTGTGCTGCCAGTTTTGATGTCTCTGGCTTTTGGGGGGCACTTGAACTTGTATTTATATACCCAGCCACGGACAAAAAAGACATACAGAGAATTAGAAATAAAGTGATTTTTTTTAAAGGAAAGAAACAAAGCGTAACATAATCAAACAATTCCTTGAGACAACCTGTCATCAAAATGGCAGGTGTGTGTGTGTGTGTGTGTGTGTGTGTGTGTGTGTGTGTGTGTGTGTGTCTAATTTTAACAGTTTCAGTTTTATGAAGAAAAATTTCTAAGTGAACTGCTAAACTCTGCAAAAAGGATCCATTCAAATGGTAAAGATTTTGCACAATGTATTTGTGTCTTTCTTTTAGACAGTTTAAATGAAAGGAGTAATTATAGTATTATCCACCTGCAATTTAAACACAAGGAAAATACATGTTTCTATTATTTTGTTGAATATTGGTTGTACCCTTGGGACAAGGGGATTTAAAAAGGTTTTGTATATTGTTTTCCTCATGTGCAGCAAGCATTACTTAAGTTACTGGTTAAGTTACTTAGGTAGTCTAGTATAATGACAATCTTGTTCCATGGATGAGAGAAAGCAAGAGGCTGAGTTTCCCAAGGTTCTTAGGGACAGCATCAGGTTATCTGACTCCCACAGTGCTGCTCACTCCACTCTACTTCCCTACGGAGAAATCACAAGAGAATAAGAGTGCACTCTCTATGCCAAGAAAGGTCCTTCTACTTTTACCATTCCAGTTCTTTTTTTTTTTTTATTAATTTATTCAGATCACATCTCAATTGTTATTCTCTTACTTGTATCTTCCCGTTCCTCCCTCCTTCCCTCTTTCACCCTATTCCCCTGCCCTATGTCTATGACCGAGGGGCACCTCCTCCCCCATCATATATGGTCACAGCCTATCAAGTCTCATCCTGGTAGCCTGCTTCTTCTTTCTCTGAGAGCCATCAGGCTTCCACACCAAGGGGAAGTGGTCAAATATGGGGCACCAGAATTCATGTCAGAGTCAGTACTTGCTCTCCACACAACTGTGGAGAATATCCTGTTCATTGGCTAGATTTGAATAAGGGTTCAATGTTTACTGCATGTATTGTCCTTGGTTGGTGCAGTAGTTTGAGCAAAGTCCCCTGGGTCCAGATCTGCCCATCATTACACTCTTCTTGTAGGTTTCTAGGACCCAATCTTGTACAACCACTTTGGAAATCAATCTGGTGCTTTCTCTGAAAACTGGGAGTAGGGCTTCCTCAAGACCCAGCTGTTCCACTTATTGGAATATGCCCAGAAGATGCTCCACCACACAAGGACGTATGCTCAACCATTCCAATTCTTGCTGAAAGAACTCCCTGGGCTGAAGGGCCATGCTTTTCTTTGTGGAGCATTCCTGCTTCACTGAGGTTTGGTCCGTCTATCCTGTTTGGCCAGTGATACATTTTATTTTATTTTATTGTTTGTTTTGTTATAATTTATTCACATTACATCCTGATTGTAATCCCCTTGCCCTTATTTTCCTTTTCTTACCCTCCCTCCCTCTTCTGCCCTCTTCCCCTTCCCTAGACCTCAAACAGCTGAGGTCCTCCTCCCCCACCTTTTTTTACTATAAAAATATGTGGTGTCATTTGAACAACCTAGTGTATGAAAACAAAGCTCAACTTAAATGAGTGATAAGACTGTAGTTAGAATGTATAGATTTAACAGAAGGTGTTCTACTTAATTTAAAAAGCACACAAACACCCTAAAGGAGTCTTAGGATGGTGGAGTTAATTTTTCTGCTTCCTGAACCTTGTAATTTTCTGTGATAATTGTATAATTCTTCTTCACAAGGAAGAGCTCCATCTGTATTATACTTATCGTCGTGCCTCAGGCTTGTCCAGTATGATATGCCGTGTGTACACAGTAAAAATAAGAGCAGGAAATGAACTGGCATGTGCCTTGGGTTCCAGCATGAAGGACAGTATGACAAATATAAAAGCTGTGTGAGCCTTGAGTAGGTCACTTTTTGTTTATTTTGCTGCATTTAAAAATATATAATCATGAGCACATATTAATTTATGGGCAATTCATTTAAGTATATTTTTGATATGTGTATGTATTACACATTGATGAAGTCTCTTTCCCCTTCCTCTACTATCCTCTTCTTCCTGCCTCTGGTCCCCTTTCTGGTCTCCCTCATAATCTTTCCTCTAACTAGTAGGCCAGTTTATCCCTCTGTTACATTGCATCCTTTTCTGGGATATTGTGGTCACCTCTAATCATATCTTTTGCTAGAGTCCAGGTTGGCAATTTCAGTGTTCCACAGCTCCTTGGGTGGAGGTACTTCACAGGGCTGTTTTATGCATGATAAACGTAACAGAACAGATTGCCAATTCTAGTAAGGATAACTTGTCCTTTATATGGTGAGAGGCATCTGATAAAAATCTTTACATATGATATTGCTAGTTTTCTTGACAGATGGTGCCATATTGAAAGAAAAGCCGCTGAGCTGCTAAGCAGCCACCAACAAAAGTTTTTGAATGTATTTTGATATGATATGATAGTCATGTGTATATACTTTTTCAAGTGCCACCACTATCAAAAGAGAGGGTCCATCTGATGTGGACAGATTGAGGTATCACTCTACTTGTTAACTGGGTACTTTCTTCATCATAGGCATGGTCACTGTCAGAAGGCAAATGTGTCTTTGTGCTTGGTGCCCAGTAACACATGTGTATAACACGTTTCTTTCACTAAAAAATGATCAAATCTTGTGCTTTCCTGGTTTCACACAATTCACCTAAGTAATTTGTTATTGCTCCAATTCTTATGTATCTGTATTTGTGCCTCTTTCCTTTCCATACAAATTTAACAACAAACTGCTTTTTTTACTCTAGAGTGGACTGCAATGCAATCACTGACCAGTTTAGTTCTTTGCAAATGCATGAAGTTTTAATAATCAATTTTCATTCTGTCTGAGTTAGCAGGTTTAAGGAAACCTTCCATGAGACTATGGCCTAAGTTGAAGAAGAAGCTTTAGTAAAGTTCAGCTAAAGAAGTGACACCACCATCTCTATAGAAGTCTACAAATGCTGTCTGGATATTCAAGGCAGCTATTTTGCCCACTTGAATGTGAGACCACCAGGTCTGAATATCATCACTTCATGATGGATGCCATTTTGATTGCAAGAAGTGGTCAAGTACCTACTCTCCTCTAAGGTCTAGAATACTACCAGGAACTGCTTTAAATTTTACTGATAATTCTTTCTGGCTAGTAATATGGTCAGAATACCCATGATACCATGAATTTCCTGATTCTAACAATTTCCATGAGGGACAGCTGTCTCTATCGCCTGGTTAATGTTCATCCTTAGGAATTTTGAAAACCATATAAAAGTGTTTTGTTTTTTTTTTTAACCATGCCTTTATATCTTATCAAAGATCCACTCCATAGACTAGAGAACCATCCTGGACATCTATCATGTTCTAAGAATATTCTTTCCAACTATATATGTTAGTATCAGCTAGACACAGTTAGGGTAGATCCACATGTGACAGCCACTGTTTCATGCCTCCAACTTCAGCCTGGGCCCCACTGTCAAACAATTCGTAGAGCTGATGCTTTGGCATGACAAGTGTTACCGTCAAGGAAAAGAGACTTTGCCATTTTGTGGAAAGGGAACAAAACTATGAACGAAATGTGGTCAGCTTGCCAGGGGATACATTCTTTTATTTTTCCCTTTTATTTACTTGTTTTTAAAAATCATTTTACAGACGGATTACAGCCCCATTCACACCCTCTCCTGCCAGTCCTAACCTTATGCCTCACCATGGCCAATTCTGAATCTCCGTGTCAATCACCATCTACTGCAAAAAAAGCAAAAACTCTCATGCTTCTCAGATGAGGGCTGAGTGATGGATTGGTCTCTGAGCACAACAATATGCCATTATGAGTCAGTTGGATTCTGTGTCCACAGAGCAGAATAATAGTAAGGGGTTTTCTCTCAGGCCTACTTCACTTGACCTACTTGTCCATAAATTCTTGGCCCAATAGTGGTGCAAGTTAGGAGTTTTGGCAACAGGACTTAAATAAGATTGGGTTGTGGTTGGTTGCCCCCGTGAAGTTTGTACCATCAGTACACTAGTGCACATGCCTTAATGTGTCAGTACTCTCATAGCTCATAGTGTTAACAGCTGGGTGTCAACGATGATTGCTTTTCTCCTCTGGTAGTATGAATAGCACCTTCCAGCACTGTGGAAGCCATCTGGTAGATATGAATCTTCCAGGCCAGTACCAGCATTAGATGTAACTAAATACTTGATAGGATGCAGCTTAAGAGAGGAGAGCTTATTTTGTCTCATGGGTTGAGGGACCATAATCCATCATAATGGACAATCAAGGGGATGGGCTGCTCCAAGGCGGTCAGAGCATGAAGCAGGTATTTTGTTCTCATTTCTTTGGATTAGGAAGCACAGACGCAAAAGGAATGATGGGACTCAGTTGGCTTTCTCCCTTTTTCCTTCTTGCTCTGTGTGGGATCCGGTTGTCTAGTATGGTGCCACCAGAGTCAAGAAGAGTCTAGTCCATCAGTTAATTATTCCTTTTTGAAGAAGTCCTCACAGAATGCCTCTATATAGGTGTGGCTCCCAGGAGACTATAAATTCACACATATTGTCAATGAACTAATCACATTAGATTAGTGGGAAAATATCAGAACTTTCTCACTCAAAACATAGATGTCCTCTAACTTTGCTTTAATGAACAAAGAGAGATGGAGGCAGACATTTTTTCATGTAGTCAAAACTCATACAGAACATATGACATACAGAACATATGACATACAAAATATATCACATACAGAACATAGCACAATAATAATTTCTTAAAAAGAGACTACTCTAGAGGGTGCATGGGGAATGGGAGGGAGGAAAGGAAGGGAAGAAGGTGATGTAATTCTGTTTCAATTAAGAACATATTTAAAAACAGCAAAGTTTACTAATGCATGCTATAATGACTGTGACTTCACTTTTATATAAACAAATAGCTTTCCTAACATCTATGACTTACTTTGATATTTCTGAAGCCATTAAAAAAATGAAATGAAGAGAGCACTGCCTCTTCTGGCAGAAAAAGGACTTCTTTTTCTGCTAGGAATTCAAATCCATGCTGGAGAACAACTGGGGAATGTTTTAATGCTGAGAATAGCTGTACTCTATGTTTTTAATCCATGAATTATTCTTTTCAATAATTCCATTCACTTTAAAGAAAAACAGCATTACTTTTGTACCAGTCAGTGTTGACAGTGTACATAACTAGTTATATACCAGTCATGAGAAACTCTCCAACCAAAACAATAATGTCATTTTCCCTTGAGTAATTCTTAACAGGTTTCTGGTTTTAGAAGACAGTTGGTTAAAAGAAAGTTTATAATCAATGTTTTCAGAAGGTATTTTGAGGCATGAAGCAAGCCTCACACCAACAATGCATTATTGCCTAGTTATTTTTAGGTATTAGTCATGGAACAACACAGGTGCCCAGAAAATTCTTCTGGGCACATAAACATGAAACCTCTGCCCCTGAGAGCTTCTAGTCTAGATTGAGACACGCAAAACAGGAAACCCAAGATTTACTACAAGGACATGAATGGGCATCATTGATCCCTTAATGTGTGAGTGCTGCCAGACAATTATGCTTTATTTATTCACAAAGATTCAACTAAAATGCTGCTCAGGGTATATTTCAGTCCTCTAAAAATGTCTTTAGTATCATCACAGTTTGGATATTTGCAATAGTCTCTGAGAATTATCTGTCATTCTTTTGCCTTCTTTGTCTCAATCAAGAAATTCAGGTGTTTAATTTTCGTGTGTGTGTGTGTGTGTGTGTGTGTGTGTGTGTGTGGTGCCTGGTCTATGTGTCTATGTGTTATACATGTGTGTGCTTTTTCATTCAGGCTCTTGTAACATTAGGATGTCTTCCTCAAATTATATCTTATGTTTCTGATACTGACTCTGTCACTAAACCTACAACTTTGTATTTCAGCTAGGTTGGCTGACCAGTGAGCCCTGGGATTCATTTATCTCTTCCTCCCCTTACTGGTTTTACAGGTGCTTCTTACTACATTTAGCATTTAAATGGGTGATGGGAATCTGAACTCAGATTCCTTATGCTTGCACAGCAAGCATCTTGCCCACTGAGCCATCTTCCTAGTCCTTGAGTGCTCCTTATATTCTAGGCACAAAGGCATATGCATATGAAACAGACGTTTTTGTCACATCAAGTATAGCTTCTATATAGGAAATGCAAAATATACCATCACAAAAGTGCTTATTAGATGAAAGCCTATATTACCATCAACTACAATATCTGTAAATATTTTAGATAAATATTAATCTGAACTCATTTTCAGTGTATAAGCTGATTCAGATGAACTCTGATTTGAATCTCTGAATAATTTATTTAATGTGGACCAGTTTTCCCCCAATTCTCCTTTTGTGATATGTTACTGTCTAGTTGATGTGATAGAAAAAGAAGTCAGTGAAACTCCTTAGAGAAAAATGAAAAAACAAAAACCACCACAGTATTGTTGTGGGTTTTACTTCTGTAGGATTCTTCAGAGGTTGGAAAATGTCCTATAAAGGGCCATATAACAAGTGCTTTACATTTGCAGACAATACAATCTCTTTTCCACCACACTCCTCTGCTATCACAGCATGATGTCGTTATGGAAAATATGTGGATGGATGAACATACTGAAATATACTAGTTTTGCTTACAGAAATAGGTGGACTGCTTTGTTTATAACTTACCAGTGTTTAGTGCAAGACATCATAGCTCAGAAATCAAGAGGAATTGATTACCAAAGATAAAGAAAGAAGTGTCCTGCTATTAAAAATTCTTTATAAATTTTAATAAAAATCTCTTTCCAATATTCTGAGATCAGAGCCTACTAACATGTAGCCTCATATGTAGAAAACACATTTGCTTAAGTTTTTTTGTTTTTGTTTTTTTTCGAGACAGAGTTTCTCTGTGTAGCCTTGGCTGTCCTGGACTTACAATGTAGACCAGGCTGGCCTCGAACTCACAGGGATCCACCTGCCTCTGCCTCCCAAGTGCTGGGATAAAAGGCGTGAGCCACTACAGCCCGGCACTTGCTTAAGTTTTATACTTCTTTTTGCCCACAATCCTTTCTTATCCAAATACACAAATGAATACATTCTTTAAATTTGCTTACAGGTGCATTTAAATATTGAATATACAAGTTGTCAAGTGAATATATTAATGGGATTGACAGATCTATATTCTTTTAGGGCCTTGGTGCTACATCTTCTACTTTATAGAACATTCTTACAAGGAATTCATGTTCTCTGAATAAATGGGTTTCATGTTCATGTGAAATTTATAAGGGAAATAAAATTTTCTGTCTTCTTCATTGTGTATACTCTAAATACCAAAGTTTATGGCCAGATATAGTTCTTCTATCTGCACTGTTATTAAACACTGTTCAGCTGAAGGCAAACCTTGTGAGTGATAATTTTTTTTTTCATGCCAAATCATGCTCATCTTTTGGGTATTACACAGTGAGATATTAGATATATTTCATATTTTAAGATTAAAAAGTAAAATAGTAGTAAACAACTCACTGTTCTAATCATATGATTAATGATGAGGTCCAAAGATACCACTCAGATTTGCTGGCATTTCAGGTAGAAGTCCTGCTTCACTCATCAATCTCCAGTATTTCTGTCACATCCAAATGCACATCCATTTAAAAAACACCATTTGTAGATTAATTATATACAACCTCAGGTTTAAGATATGATCCATGAACATGTTACTTCACTTGCTTTCCTTTCAAGTACAGCTTACGGAGCTTGTCAACCCCATTTTGCATGTAGGATGATAAAATCTCAACAGCTAGCAGCGAGGGAGTGGACCTGTGTGCGGGAGATAGCTGGCGCAAGTCAGTGATAAACGTGGTGATAGAACTGTCATTGCTTTCCACAAATGGGAAGATGAATCCATGAGTGCAAATGTCACATGTTGAATAAGTGAACAATCATTCCATCATCCATCACTGCCAATTTCTTTCTGTGTTATCTGGATTGTATTTCAGCTGAGTACATCGTGTGAGTTTCTTAAAGATAAAATTATGTGTTGCAACAGGCCAAATGTGTTTGTTGTAGACCCATCTGTCTCACTAGTTCTAGTTCACACACTAGCTATTTTTTTTCATATTTAAAGATATTTATTGCATATAAACACCCCCAAGCACAAAAACAGGCAGAAATATTTTAGAAAGGCCCATGACATATATCAAAGAAAATTGAACAAGAGGATAGTAACTCTCTGTTGAGTGTCAATAATAAGTCTTGGCAAATCACTTAGCCAACACTTACTGGGCAGTCATCAACACTTCCAGTTCTCTAAAATAAAGGAGTTTAAATGGTGTGTAGATAAATCTGAATGGGACATACTTTTCAATAGGGGCAGTTTGTGAAATCTCAATCCCATCCAAATTTCATTTGAGTAAGATCTGCAAACACTGAATCAGAATTAGTTGAGGCCTCAGAATTCTTGCATATAAAACTCCTTTTAATATTGAAATCTCTCCACATCACTGAGAATTATGATTTTCCCCAGACTTTAAGTGTTTTTGCATGTAGATAATGTTTTTTCATATACCTCATAGTGCTATGTTTGAACTATGTAATGCTTACCAATGCTTACTTTTCTGGGATCAATGATCCCATGCTTCGGTGCTATTCAATATTCCTTTATGCAATCCCAAGCCTATTACAACCAGCTACAATAGAATATTTTAGCAAAGTAAAAGGTGAGTTGCAATGAAAACTTCTCATATTACTGAGTGCAGAGATATCTAAATTTGGGTGCCTTTGGATAGGGCAGCTCACACGATCGTTCTCTTCACCTCTTTATAATCTTTCCCGCTGTGTTGTCTCTAAACTTAGACAGGCTTAATCCTTTTCCTATAATAAGTTTTTATGGTTTAAAGATAAAATATCCCCTATAGGCTCATGTGGTGAGTGGTCCTCAGCTGGTGGTGTTTTGTGAAATTCTGTAAGGGGTACTTGTGACTTAGTTGGAGGAAGTAGGTGGCTATTGGCATGTCCTACATATCATGTTTCCTTCTGTATGCTTCTGATCTGTAGGTGGGTAGACTCTGCCATATGTTCCTGCTGCCATGATGTGTTGTAGCACATGAAATGCTAAGCAATCAAGCCACAAACATAAAACAAACAAACAAAGAAAATGGTGAGCCAATGTAATTATTTCTGCTTTTTGTTGTTTCAGTCAGGTATTTGACCACAGTCCTCATGCAACTTGGTGAGCTGAGTAAGTGGGTGGGACTCCTCCTTCCTAAGGAATAAGGAAGAGGGAATATGGGGGAAGAGGTAGGGACAATGGGCCTGGAGGAGAGGAGGGAGTGGGCTACTATGGGATGTCCCTTGTCATATGCCTAGCCTAATTGATGGATTCCAAGCCAATGAGAGTCCATGTTCCAAAGGAAAGCAATGTGGATGGCCTCTGAGGTACAATACCCAAGGTTGACCTCTGACTACCTGATACATGTACAGGAGCATGCATACAGGGTCATTTAAGCATGTGTAAACATGTGAACACAAGCATGCTCATGCACATGCATACATATGCACAGGAGCGCACACACACACACACACACACACACACACACACACTCTAAGTGTCAAGTCTAGTTTTGCAAGTTCCTGATCTTTGAACTCCCTGTATCATATCAAGTCACTTCCCGTTTACTCTGCAGTTATATGAGAAACTAGCAGAAAATAGCAGTTATGATTCACAACAGAGTGTATCAGGGCCTCTGATTAAAAGTTCAGGGAGAAGCTTTAGAATATCTTTATCTGAAAACAAAATTAAATCTATTAGTTGGTTTTGAATAATATTACATCATCTACTAAATACTAGTAACAGGCTATGTTGAAAAAACTTACAGATAATTTGGAAAAACATGCCAGCAAAGTTACATTTTCATCACTTATTTCTACTTTAAACAATTAAGTCCCTAATGATTATGAGCATCAGCGTAGTGCAGTGAATCATACTTTTTAGTAGTATTATTCTTCATGTCTTTGGATATTTGAAAATTAAAATGTATTGACTTACAGTGGATACTTTAGCTACCCAGTAAAATCTGCCTTTCCCTCAGTGAATAGCATAAAATAGAGTAATAAGGAGTCATTTCTGACACAATGCTTTGAACAGGTGACCACAAGTTATTGTGGGATGCCTCACACAATCTTTTGGGAGATGAGGTTAGATAAGACCTTTTGGAAGACCTGACAGCTAAGAAGAGAAGTGAAGAATTGATAGGTAAAGGTAAATAGAATAACTCATTAGTGTTAATTATCACCATGGTATGGAATGATGAAAAGAGACTCCGATTCAGTATTTATTTATTTTTAAATCTGTCTGTTTGTATCATCTATTATCTATCTATCTATCTATCTATCTATCTATCTATCTATCTATCTATCTATCATTCTCTACTTATCTATAGTCTATCTATTCATCTTTCTTCTTTCTTTTCTTTCTTTCTTTTTTCTAACTTTTTAAGACCAAGTCTCATATAGCCGAAACTGGCCTCAAACAAACAAACAAACAAACAAGAACAAAAACACCCCTATGTATTCAAGCATAACCTTAACTCTAATTGTTCCCAAATATACCTCCTGGGTGCTGGTATTCCAGGTAGATCTGTATTTCTTTTGTTTATTTATTTATATATATTCATTTATATTATTCTACATATATACAATAAACTACCTATAGCAAGAAGAACCACGACACAGTCAGGAATTATATGAATGTTACATTCTTAGTGTTTTGACTATATTTGACAGCCTTGAAGAAAAACATCTTTTCTATCTTGGTGTGCCTAAAATTCTGAATGTAAATCAATCTCCATCACATCTTGTCATTATCAACTTAAAACCTCTATCAAGACCTAAAAGCATCTTAATCTCTAAACAACTAAGATTCACTGTAAAGCTAAGCGACCTTGTCTTCAACTCCATCAGTTTAAGAAGGAATAAACCTGATTACCTGAGTATGCTGGGTGTGCAGGTTAGTAGCCAGAAGTATCTTGGAATCCATTCCTCTTGTCACTATCCTTTGACATGAATAATTAGTCGATAACCCAGCATGCTTTCTTTGGCAACTGCACACATACAAGACACAGTCAATATTCCTATTACCAGTGATTGTACCGTTGTCTCACCCAAATCCGGATGTGCTTACTGGAGCTAGCTCAGCAGGGATTGGGTCCTACATGTGGGATATTCACATGTATGGTAAATATAGTTCTAGTTGTGCTTGGGTTGGTTTGGGTTGTGTTCCTATTACATATTACAAAAACATCCTGCTCAATGCATTTTATTACTTTGGATCTGATTTTGATCCAATTGATTTTTAGAATGTAGGAGTAATTAGCTTGATTTCTTTCTAGTAAACAAAGAAATGCATATATCAAGGCACATAGAGAGGTCTTGAAATCTTGTTTGTGAAAATAAGATGAATTTTAAAGCAGAACCAGGAGACTTTAAACCTCAGTTTTATCATTCATGTTAATGCTATGTTCTGCAAGCCATTTAGTACTTAAGGGTTTATTTTGGGGAAATCTGGGTCTGCGCAGTACAGGGTGAGATCACTCTAATGTTACTATCTTCATTCATTCATTCATTCATTCATTCATTCATTCATTCTATCATTGAGTTATGGCGTCCAGAAGGTTGCCCTTAAGAGCCACTGGAAGTTACCCAGGATTTGATACTTTAGACTTTAGAGAAGTCCCTTGGGAATACTGAGATGTCCCCAAATGCACCAAAAAGAAGCCATTCCAGTAGTAGGGTTAACAGAAACTATCTTAAAGGCAAACAAAGAACTAGAAAAACAACTAGTGTCTACTATATTGCAAATGCTCACTCTCCTTCAAATGACAATTCAAATATAGCCCAAGCTAAAATAATTATGTACAACAGCAATGTCATATTTATTTTAGAGCTAGCAACTACAACAATTATTTGGTTTTGTCAAGTACCTATAAGTTAATCACCTTAAATGAGTCCTTTATATCAGTTAGAACATGAAGTGTTCATAGAAACTTTTATGGTTTTGTTACTAACAGAGTTTTACAGGTAACGCCTAGGAAAAAAATTAATTTGTGCAAGTTTAGAGAGCTAAAGAATGATGAATAGAGTATGAATCTAGACATATGACCCCAAAGATGTGATTTTAATTCTCTTTGAGAAGTCTTCATAGGATTGTTGTGTGATTTCATGGAATGTAGTTTGATTGCATTTGATGACAAGGTTTTGAAGTCATTATCACAAACTTTTGTTTTGTGAGATGGTCAAGGCTTTGGTTTCTGGATAAGATGGTTTGGTTTGGTTTCGTTGGAGCATACTCTCTTTGGTGTTGCATGCCTCCCAGCCCTCAGGGAGGCAGAGGCAGGTGGATCACTATGAGTTCAAGGCCAGCCTGCTCCCCAAATCAAGCAGAACAACTAGGGCTACACAAAGAAACCCTGTCTTGAAAAATCAAGAGAGAGAGAGAGAGAGAGAGAGAGAGAGAGAGAGAGAGAGAGAGAGAGAGAGAGAGAGAGAGAGAGAGAGAGAGAGAGAGAGATGAAGAAAAGAAAAGAAAATCATGTGCATCACACATGTATTTACACACACAAAATTCTATGAAGGATGCTGTTATAAGCCTTATATGCCCAATATCCAATATACCTCACCTCAGATTTATAAGTCTCATCTGAGGGTTCATTTTGGATCATTAATTAGTGATTTATGGATTTTGATTGGAAAGAAATATGCTTGAGTGTCTACAATGTTTCCAGTTGAATCTCCAATCAAAGCAGTGGATAAAAAGATGAAATATTTTCTAGTTAATTTTGGTTTATAAAAAAATGTCATTCACTCTTTTGTAATACAAATTATTCCTGGTCTTGATTGTTTCTTTCATGATAATGAGCCTAATTCAAACTTTTCTGACAAGTATTAAAATAATCCATTGGTCCTAGTTTTCATGTGTCTAGGTATCCATTATGTGTAGATGTACACCCCTAATTAGAAGCACAGACAAGGGGTGATGGGCTTTGCCTTTTGCTTTAGTACTCCTTTCCATGTCTACTGAAGTTGGATTATACTAAAAATATCTTCACTCATTAGCAAACCAGCTATGGGTCTGCTTGGTCCCAGGTGTCAATCTCTTTCACATGGAACTTACAGAACCTTTAATTGTAGACCAGGCTTTGTGAAGCTTAGTAGCTTCAGTATTCATGGTGTCTGGGTGAGACACAACTGTGGGGCATGCTTTCTGCATTGTAGAATGCTAAGCTTTGTCTCTGTCTTCTACTCATGAATGTCAGTAGCAGTTATTCCCCGAGTTATAATAACCAATAAATTCTTTGGAGAATGTCAACTGTTGTACAAATGAAAAAATGGTTCTCACATGGGACCACTGGTGCTATCATTTGAAAATAGGCCTACAAAGTATATATATTAAAAAGTGCAACACTGTAAAGAGGTGAGATCTGATAGGCAGAATTTTGTTAATAGGATTGCCTATCATAAACAGATCACTATTTTTATTGTGGGAGTGGGTTTGGGTACCATGCTATTGTGATTCCTAGCCTCTAGAGCCATGCATGTTAAATTACTCAATTGGTGATACCCTATTTTAGCAGCATATAGCAAGCTGCTCTATGTCAAACAGCTAATTGTCAACATACGTTAGTGTATTTCCTTATCCATCGTAACTGCTCTGCTTCCTATTATAATCTCTAAAGCAGTAACTGTGCCTTACTACTTAATTTCTGTTTTCAAAAATATGAAGGCAGAAAGAAAAATAGGAGTCAGTCATCAAAGTGCCAACTTTGTGACTGAGTATGACTCAGTCTGTGTGTGTCAATCTGTGTATGCCAGTCAGTTCTTCAGTTCAATCTACATGTATTTGTTGAGTGCTTTCTTCTCTGCGCCACTCAGGAATCAGTGTTCAGATGCTGGCCTTTCTGCTTAATATAGCCTTGAATAAATCGTGTAACTTCTCAGTGCATCATTTCATGCCTATATAGAAGAATAATAATATCAGCTATTAATGGGCTGCTGGGAACATGTGAGTTGAAATGCGAAAACCATGAGAGTAGGATCTATCACATGCACAAACCCGCTGAGGGATTATAGCAAATGCCACTATGCTTGCATATCAGGACTGGTACTTAGTTCTGGGGATCAACAATGGATATGTAGCCTTGTTTTTTTGAAGCTCGTGGCCACATTGCACAGGTGAGGAAAGTAAGGCAATTAGTGGAAGTCACCCAACTGGAGTGAGAATTGGGACCCAGATTCCTCTGACAACAAACCACACTGAGTTCTAGTAAGTTATCAATGGACTCCCAGAGGACCACTGTCAAAACTTCCTTTTGCTTGTATTCTTCTTTCTATGTTTTCTGCAGTTGGGGGCTTTCTGCTATGTTCTTCCATTGGATTCTGTTTCCCACTTCACTTCATATTGGGATAAATATTTGGAGACATTTGTTCATGGCCTTTCTGATATCGTTGGTTATGGACTAATCCTGGCCAGAAGATACATGATATTTCATTGAAAATGAAATGTCCACTGTGATTCATCTCTGCAGCAAGTGGGTAATGTGTACTTTGGGCTTTAAAAATAGAGATGAGTCAAGGAAATCATATGTTTCCCATTTAAAAAAAACTTTCAAAGATTTAGGTACTCCTCCACCCTTTACCGTCATATTAAACATGATGACCATAATTGGGGTACACATACAAATAGAACTTAAAATAGCTCATTCCTTTCCAATTATAACATTTGGCAATACTATTTATCAAAATAATAATTTTAGCTATTTATGGTCAAATTCCACATTGACTCAGAAATCTCCAGTGTGTCAATAGTCATTAGCCTAAATATCTATCACCACATGAAATGGAGTGGATGACTGTCAGCATTGTAGCATATCCCCTCCCCCTTATCCTCTCTCTCTCTCTCTCTCTCTCTGTCTCTCTCAATGTGTAATGAGGAATGAGTGTTACAGACATAGTATGCCTTATTCTAAATCGCTTTCTGTAGTTATTGTCCTGGTACTCCACCGCTGATGGCTTACATGTGCTTCTTCACTGGGTGTAGATGAAGAGAGTAGCCAGGCTGGTTGGCTGCCATCTGTGTTTGCACCTTTTAAGCAGATGCTGGCTCTTCTGTAGGTGGCCCAGCCCATGTTAGGCTACCATCTCTGTGTCCTTCATACACCTTGATAACAATCAGATGCTGATTTTTAGGTGAATCAGAAATAGCTTCCTATATTTTAATGAAACTCAATCAAACTACATCCTGGAAGAACATGATGTATAAAGGAGTCTCTCTTTTTTTTTTTTTTTACGTGAAGGTAAATTTTCTGGAAAATACCTTCAGTTAAAAACAAATGATTTGCAGTTAAAAACAAATGATTTGCAGTTAAATTATATTTTTAAAAATCTATGAAAACAACTATACCAGAGTTTTTCAACTTTTCTTAAGCTATGACCACTTAATACAGTTCTTCATGTTGTGGTGACTGCTAACCATAAAATTATTTTTGCTGCTACTCCCCATCTACAAATTTGTTGCTGTCAGGAATCATAATGTAAAAATCTGATTTCTTATGGTTTTAGGCAACTCCTGTGAAAGGGCCATTCAATTGCCAAAGGGGTCATGGACCAACAGGTTGAGATCCAGTGTTCTAGAGTGTTCGTCCCATACCTTTCTCTTCACCCCTCTTTTTGAAGCATAATTTCATTTTGTCATTCTGGTGATTATGATGTTTTTCCTTGGGTTTTTGTATTTTTGACCTTTTAGCCTGGAATTGAAAGGCAGTGGCTTATTTTCCTTTCACTGATTCGCATTGTCTAGCATGATGCTTCTTACTCCCAGCTGCATAGTTAGTATTTATGGAGTGAGTGGAAGCAGTGACTTGATATTCTGTTATCAATATGATTAGGATTGAGACAAAGAACAGAAACATCAATGCCCAGTGTATGTGCTCAAGGACCAAAGAATTCGGAAGAAGAGATTACTTAAGTCCCCAAGAAAGACTAAGAGTTTAAATGCTTACTGTGACTTCTTTAAGATTAATGTTTTGACAAACATTAATGTGATCATGAGCTGGCATAGACATTGTTTTTCTAGTATTTATGTTATGAAGCTATTTTAGTCTTCAGTTACTTTCAAATACTCAACAGGCTTCCCATCATTCCTTTCTTTCCTTGTTTCTCATTTACTCTAATGTTAACTAGAACATTTTTCTTGGCATAATAAAGTACTACAATTCTACCAAGAAGGGAAAGATGGATTGTTGAATGGATCAATTGATGGCCACTTGCCTTTTTTATTGTCTTAGTGTTTTACTGTGGCCATTGAGACACGTGCACATGAGAGTTCAGGGTAGAGTTGTGGGTACATGTGATAGCTGGGACAGTTATATTTGCTCTCACATTTATGTATGTGCATTTTGAGCTTGAAGCCAAAGACTTCAAATTTGTTACTCTCTACAAGAGTAAAATATCCAATTTATTATAAATCCGTTATTTCCCTAAGTTCTCAATATGTCTTGAGTTCATTGAGCCTTAAACTGGATAAAGAGGATAGAAATTGGTAAAGAACTGGTGATATTTTCTCATTTAAAATACACCGAGTTACACATGTCCACACACTAGAAATGTTTTTGAGAATCAGAAGAAAAGAATAAAAATGCTAAAAATAACTGTTGAATGACTGGATCACCAATTAGCTGTGGCATTAAGGATGCTCTATTCACTGCTGGATTCCTTGATATCCTTTTTTTTTTTTTTTTTTTTTTTTTTTTAAAGTAACAATAGTGGCTTTGGATTGAAATGGGAAGAAGAAGAACTCAGAACTGAACACCTTCATGGAGGCAACAAGCCTAAGACAGTTTGGTTGATGTTAAGTCTAACCAGCACCTTTACTTATGACGGCTGCAAAAGTAATGCTACAATCACATTCAGATTTAGAAATAGAATCTAAACAGAAAAAGTCAGAGGAAAGCTCTTCATTATTTCAGAACTAACATTTTGATAGGTTCTCTATGCTCATTTTCTTACTCTTTTCTTTTAGCATCCTGATCTCTTTGAAAATACTCTCCTCTCCATATAGGTGTGAAATACACACCTACTAACAGCCGGAGGGACTGTGCAGTGCACTTTGCATAACTCCTGATGGCCTCAGGTAACAATGTAAATGAACCTTATTAGTCAATGAGTTTTTACAGTACATAGGGGAAAACGTTTAAAAATGGTTTATTTTCTTTTGGACTTGGTGTAACTGCCTACCTTGAATGAAGACGAGGCACAGGAGAAGGAATTAGGGTATGTTACAATCTGGCTATTTGAGTCAGATGTTAAAAGGAAAAAAAATTGGCATTTCTGGGGTGGAAAAAGCTAGGTCTTCCTCCTTAAGAATCACAAAAATAGCTGTCGAAAGCTTTCAAACTTTCCAAGAGAAACTTCTTTAAAAGTTATGCGTAACTAAAAATAGGAGGATTATAATGGAAGTTAGTGTGCATGTGTGTAAAATCCCAGAGCAGCAGAGGCGGCCGAGCTGCAGGCTTGGGGTTTGTGAGTTTAAATCTCTTTGCAGATACAAATCTGCTGGCCAAAAAAGCATTTAACCCAATGTGGTCATAAGCACTTCTTACCTATATGACGGACTCCTTAAACAAGTCTCAGTAAAATGAACTTTAGGTTTATCATTTGGATTCAAGGAAAATACAGGCAGCCACAGAAAGGAATAATGGCAATTGTCTTGAAAGACTGTGGAAAGCTTGGCTCATGACTGTGGTGGCTTTGATCAGTGTAATGCAATCCTGAAGTGGTGGGGACCTTGTCTTTCAGAGCACTCGTGTCTAGACCCAAGATCTTAACTGTGGTCAGATCTTGAGAAAAACCCCTAACCCAATATGACTGTGTGGGGAAAGGAGGTCTACTGGGAATAGCAATACTGAATTCACCACAACAAAGCATGTGTGAGCACTGTTCCCAAGTATGCTGGTGCCTGAGGCTGGTCTAGGAAGACTAGGGGGATCAGGGAGTAACTTGCTTGATGTGTATTGGGTTCCCTTCTGGTGTGATTCCACCTCTTTTGCAACTCCAGTGGAGGCACAGGCTATAAAACACTGTGATTACTAAAAACTGCTGAGTTGTTTACTTCAAGTGGTTAATTTTATGCTCTGCATTTTCCCTCTATAAGAGAAAACACGCTCATGAGTCAAGTCAGAAAGAGCTTGCCTCGCACACAATAGTGGTATGTGTATGAGGCTTCTAGTGATTTTTGGATAAGATGTCTGCAATTTACACCTCTTCTTCTTCTTCAAAAAAGCAGTAACAGCCTTGGTTGTAAAGGATGGATGGCTGAAACAGGAGAAGCAGACAAGCATTTTGGAGCTTTTCTTCTTTCTTTTGTTTTAACCTTTGTTTTTGATTCAGAGGCAAATATAGCTATTGTTTTCTAATTGATTCTAATTTGAAGTGAAAGAAGAAATGCATGGGTGAGTAATAGTATCATTAGGTGGACCTTGAAACGTCAGATTGGTGTATTAGGAACACATAGCCTTTCTTAGGCATCTTGACTCATACACATAAACAAAAAAAACATCGTTGAAAGGAATGTGGACTCAGGAAAAATGTGGTGTCATTGTCGATTGATAAAGAATTCCATCAGCTTGCCCTACATAGCACCGCCTAATCATGTAACCTCATACGGCCTTTCCTTAAGGTGCCCTGCCTTGTATGATTTGCCAAGTGTTTCCTTTCCCAAGCCTTAAGTCACGCCACTAATCCCTGGCTTGAAACAACTCCTTGTTCTGTTGTGGCCGTTGTCCTTCTATGCTTACCTAAGCAAGTTCTGGATGTGAAATGTCCCTCCAGGTTGGGACCAGTCAAGGCACCAATTTCTGCAAATAAATCATTTGTATCTACTGATGAGGCTCACACCCAGAATACTCCCAGTGCCTGTCTCTCTCCAGTCAGTACTCCAGACTCTTGGGTGCCAGATGATTAAGCCTTGCTTCTAGCATGGGTTGGAAACAGCTGCACCCATATCAGACTTCTTTCGCTCTCAGCCAGATGCAGCCCTGCCTACACCCAGCTGTGATGTGTGGTGCCCCCTGGCAGCTCTCGTCTCCACAGACAACCTTTCATTTAGGTACCCTGTAAACTTTTCTTAATGTCTGCTTGTGAAGTTTGACAGAGTGGCACCAGAACAAAGCTAGCCTGGCTGCCGAAGCACTGGCAGCAGCGCCTGTCAGGCCTTTTTGTTTTCTCCCTTTGATAAAGTTTCACCTGCCTACTATTGTGGAGGGCTGGATGGCTGGTTCTGGGGACCTGGAGCAGAAGGCAGCCCTCTGATGGCAAAAAACTCAATGTTTGAAGTGGTCCTGGGGTACAGCTGGAGTTGAGTCATGAATTTCTTCCTCCCAATTGTAAATATCAAATCCAACCTTCCTGTCACAGCTTATATAAGTATTGGAGAAAAATTTAAATATAACCTTTCAACTTGGCTACTGTATTTTAAAATGCTAGAAGCAAGACTTAGGCAGTTGTAGGAAATGGTCACATTTGGATGAGTTGCATTTCCATTAAAGTGAAGGGGAGCAGTTAAAGCTATATGAAGAAAACCACTACTTTTTTGGTGGTATAACATGAAGCCTTACCTCCATTTCTAAAATCTCACTAATGTGTGAAATGGTATTATCAGAGCTCAGAGTGTTGCAAAAGATGTAGGGAGGTGAGCTTTGCAAGTTCCCATTCCTAGGAAGAACCTGTCCAGTCTTCAGATAAGTTAAGGGCCCTTTATCAGATGAGGGTGTGATGGCTTAGCTTAAGGCCAGCTCCAAGGCTCTTCCTGAGGGATGTTTGCAGCCTTATCCACTTGTGCTTTCTGCGCAGATCTGAGGAAACTTGGAGAGCTACGGAAGCTCTCCAGAACATAAGAAGCACAGCTCTTGCCTGAAAAGTCGTTGTCAGGTGACTTGAAAGAATAATTGATTAGGTAAAGCCTATTCGCGGCAAATGAGTTCTTTTTGGAAGAGAACCTGGGTAATGAATGCAGTTTGCCAGTTTTCACCTTTAATTTTTGGGCAGGATCATCTGCCCTCTTGTCCCCCCGCCACCCCCCCCAACCCAATACAAAACAAAATGGCCATTTTTCAAATACCTCATTAGTCCAGACCTACCTTTCTTTATAATTGAATTCGCTTTAACCTAAAGTGTAGGCTGGTGCTAGATTTGAGATATTGTCTTTGACCATCCCTGCTCATCCCTCAGAGCCTAACTAGAGGAGAGGACGGAAAAATAGCTGTGAGTGTTGTTGCCACTGTCTACCTGGCAGAGGGCAGCAAATGAAGCAGAAACCTCCAAGCTCTATTTTTATCTTCTTAAGTGCTTCTGAACACACAGTATACATTTTTATAAAAGAAAAGATCACAGGAACTGTGGCTTATCACCGCAGGAACAACGCTATGGCATAATATTAGTTAAACTCAGTTAATGTCAGTTCCAAACTAAAGAACAAGCAGATGAGCCACTCAGTTCTCTGTTCCCCCACACCCTAGCTTTCTTTCTTCCAAGTTATGCCAGAGAGAGAATTCCCATCTCCAAACTTTTCTCCTTATAAGGCCAGATTTCTGCCATTAAGAAGTCTGCGTAGAGATTGGGTGACTTCAAGCACTAAATTCTGTCTCCTGCTCTGGGCTCACTGGCAACAACTGTGACAATGCCCAAAGGAAGAATCTGGTAGGTGTGTCCTAACAGGAGACAGTGTTCCTACTCTAATTGCCATAAATACTTTGAAGCCATTGTCTGGTGGATTCAAGAAGACCGGTACTGAACGTGTGAGCTCAGTGCTGCAAGCTGGGAGCTCAGAATTGTAATTCTTAGATTGGCAATGACTCACTGAAGGGCTGCAGGCAAATTCGCTCATCTCTGTGTACTCCAACATATTTATTTGCAAAATCTAGAGAAATGAACACAGTTTCCTGACAGGGATATTTTATGGTGTGTGCATTAATAGTCACGATGGGTCAGTTGACAGTGAGCGAGTCCCACTACTGAGGTTTGATCTGGTGAAAGCCTCCCTGAAGTGTTAGCTGGCTCTGTTGTTTTTGTTTCCAAATCTGGGCTTTCGCCTTTGGAGGCCCTTAAATTTATAGTAAGGAAATTCAAATTCCCTTGAAGTCTTGGTTGAATCTTGGCAAAGACAGATGATTTTCTTTAAGACTGTGTCATATGGTGGCTTTGCAAAAGAAATCTTCTCACCTACCGCAAATCCCCCCCACCCCCCTGCCACCATATAGGACCAGATGCCATGCACCATGAGAACAGGCTTCTGTGGTGGGACCACATTGTCTCTGAACCCATCTGGGTAAAACCCTCCATGTAGTCTTTGGTCTTGGAAGAGCTATTGAATGAACCAAAAAGCGTCATAAAGACATCCTCCTTTGTTGATGTTCTTCTTCCATGTCTGATGAAACAGCCCTTTTGGGGATAAAAATGTCAAAATGAAAAATGACATGTCAATAAATAGAAATTGAATGAATGTGTTAGCATTAATTCGTTACATTCTACATATGCTCCTCTGAAGAAGTAGAGTTTATATCCAGGCCCAGCTGCAGGCTTCCAGTATGGTAAAAATGGGAAAGGACCCAAGAGAGATTGACCCAGCTGCCCCACATGGCTTCCATCCCACTCAGAGTGCCTTGCTGTGCTTACTTCTTTCATTGGAATGGTGTGCCATGGCGAAGTGTTCCAGGCCTCAGCGTAGATTGCCCTCGGCCAGCTCTCTTCCCCGTTTCATCTCTCTTGGGTCCTGAAGCACATTTCTGTCTCATCTACTTAACTCTGCTGTTAAGTCCCTGCCACCATGCCTGTCTCTTCAGCTTGCTACATTTTACACTCATTTGCCAGTGGCTGTGAAAAGAAATGACAGCAGAATTTCTCATGGACTTGGCTCTCATCCAGCATGGAAAACATACTGAGTTGACGTCTCCCAGAGCCTGTCTTTAGCTCAGGTGTCCCCATTTTATCAGGCTCTGCAGATTTCCTACATCTGTGCTGTATGACACTGTAAAGACTTCAACTGGAAGACCTGCCTTTCCCCTTATGCATCTCCATCCCACGTTTAAGGTTTAAGGCAAGGAGCCTATGCATCAGGTCTCAGGCTGAAAAAGCGCAGATTGTTTCAGTTCTGCTTTTTGCAGTGCCCTGCAGAATAAGACACCTCCTGCTCAGTGTTCCTTCTACTGCTCTGAAGGTGTGAACGGCCAAGATTCATGAGCTGACAGCCACGCAGTGTAAATACTAGAATGGATGACTGGGGCGTTGTTTCTTGCTTGGTCTGAGAATGAAATAATGAAACAAAAGGATTCGATCTTTTCTAAAGTTCTCACACAGAGTATTTTACTTCTCCTCAAATAGCTACTGATCTTCTTTGGTTATGCTCTAGGTTGAGCTATACTCAGTTACTACTGAGTTCTTTCTAGAGAGTAAGCCCTATGCTGCACATCAGGGTCTCATCCCTTTAGAGATAATGCCGTACTTATATCCGCTGTATGAAAGGGAAAGGGAGTCTTCAAGATGCTAGACAGTGGTACATAATCAGGATGTGAATTTGTGCTATCCTGCTCAAGAACTCCCAGTTGTTAAGAGTGATGTACTACTACACTGATTGGACAAAAGCCTTCTTGATAAATACTGAGAGAGATACCAGGAAAAAATATGACCCAACTGCTCCTCTGCCAATGCTATTGGTACTAAAAGAAGCAAGCCATCTGTTGCCTAACAGAGGCCGCATCTTGTACATACCAAACTTCTCTGTGTTTCCATATCCCCATTGTTATAATAGATAAGAAGGGTTTTTATTTTTCCTGGCTATTGGAGGTGGGGTTAAGTGTTCTAAAAGGTATGTAAAATAGTTGGGATAGTGCTTGATGACCTGGGAACTGTTAATTGCTAACTAATGCTTTCTTTTTTAAAAATATGCACTACGGAGTAGCAATTGTTATTGCGCGATTTTATATGGTAGACCCACTGTTAACCTCTCAGCAATCTATGTTGAATGCAATATATAGTCCATGTACTCTTTTATACTTTTCCTTGAGTGAAAATAGCTGACACAATGGCCTAGCAGATAGGACATGAGATTTCTGTAAGGTGGTTCTTTTATGTGAGGCAAAATAAAATATCACGTTAAACAAAGCCCCCAACTCCTCTAAGGCAAAGTTGAATGGTCCCCACAGTGGAGAGAGCAGAGACTGTAGTAGTTGGCATAGGGGGGGCAGGTCTCATGATGTATCTGAGGGTGAGAGACACACACAGCAGGTGACACAGGAATTCCCAAAGAGATTCCATTTTACTGCAGATGGAGGCAATTAGATCTCCCTTACTTCTCTAGGACTTTGCAAAGAGCCATGAACTCTTGCCAGTGAGTTATCCTGTCTGTGGTACTGGGGTTGGAGGCAACTGTATTCCCTTTACTTTTCTAGTGACCATAAAAGTATCCATGACAGCTTGTCAGTAGGTTAACCTTTCCTCTGTAGTTGGGAAAAAGGGCAAAGAAAGACAAAAGGTCTCTTGGGATTTGCTGTCCCCAGAATGCACAGCCTGAGCCTCTTAATTTTGTATTGAGAATCAACTCCATTGACTGAAGGGCAGAAATCCATTTCTCCTGAGAACTTCGTTCACAGAATATGTGTATAAGCACAGAGAACACATGTAGAAATAGAACATCTAGGGAGAAATGGGTCCAAGGAGCACACAAGCATTGAAAGATGCAAATGTAAAAAAAAAAAAAATACTCTCCATTTCCTAGGAACACAAACTGATTCCATCTTGACCCTTTGCAGACATGTCCTTAATCCACTTCTCTGAGGCATAATGTTGCCAAAGATATTGATGAACTTTTAATGCTACAAAAAAATCAACCAAGTGAGAACTGACAACTAATGTAGCTACTCTGATTCAGATGGGAGAAAAAACAGAGCAGATGATAGGATTGTGACTTGGCAGCTCTTCCTAGGAGATGTGGAGAGTCGGTGTCCACTAACGTAACACTCCGTGGACTATGACCAAGTTGCTAAGATGGTGCTGTGATAACTGTTCATTCTTTTTATACCCCATTGTTGATTTGTCTCTTTAATCCTGCAAAGGGAATTCTGAGAGGCAGGGCAACTTGAGTAAGAAGCAACTTCACCTAAAGTCTCCAGTCTGTTCCTTCTGCAGTCCTATGCACCCTCAAATGGACTTCCTTTTAAGACTGCGAAAATAATTCAGTTACCTCCCACCACTTTCCATGGGAGAGCGCCATTCTGCACCTCCCACAGCTTTCTTTGTTTGGAACTGTTCATTCTTGGCAGTAATATTCTTAAACCAAGGAAGAATGAGGAAATTTCACTGTCTTGGTAAAATTACCTCATTTAGGAATAATTGGTATTCACAGAAGAGATGCACATTTTCATCCACCTAGTAATGAACAAATTAACAAGACACCTACTGAGTTGTGTTAACAAAATTACCAAATGTAAAAGGAACTAATTACTAACCACTTCATCCAGACAAACTCAAAACTGCATCCCTAATGGGCTTTGTGGCTGCCTTGATAGAGACTGTGGAGGAAGGAAATGAACATGTGCTTGGTGATCAAAGACTATCCTCAGTGATTATTTTGGAAAAGGTACCCGCTCTTCAAGACAACAGAGACTGAGTCTTGCATTTCTTCCATTCTGGTGAGGAAGTCTACAACATTTGCTCTTTCTTTTTAGAGATAACTCTGCGCTGTCCATATATTTGAAGCATGTGGATGTGTAATTTATAAATAGTAATCTTTTGTGTAAAGATTTAGGGAGCAAACTTATGTAACTATTGGGTCAGCTAGGCAAATTCACAAAGCCATACATAATACCTAACATCATTTCACCCAGGGGACAACTTCTGATAAAGATGAAAGTAGGGTTCTCATATAAATGCTGCATTTCGGTATTTATTCAAATCCAAAGGCTGCTAACTATATTTTCAGGTTCTTATTTGGCACCCCTTAACAGATAAAATGTAATTGCACATGATAGGATTCCTTTGAGCTGACAGTAAACATTTGGAGGAACTTGATTCAGTTTTAAGATTACTTAGGTTAAATTAACCAGTTTGGTAATTTAAAATATGGGTGAGGTAGAAGAATAAACAAGGTCCATTCATCCATGCAGCCCTTCATCTAGCAAGTATTACTGATTTTCTACTAGGTGCTAATAGAATTCTAAGTGATAGGGGCAAAACCAAAGGACAAATAACCCCCCTACCCTTAAAACACAAATTCTGAGGCACATGATAGGCAAAGGAAAAACAAAGAAGGAAAATAATGGAACAGGTTTCAGTGACTAATAAATGGCCTGAAATACAAGGAGCAGGCAGAATACGAAAATGCCATAGGATGAAGAAAGTGTTGTCATGGAAGTTTCTGGAAGTTGTCTAACACTTTAACCAATTTGCACAAGTATGGTGTTCTGCAAATGCTTCCGTACCTCAACATTGTCCCTCTTCAGCTTTGCCTTTTGGATTTATTTATTGGAATAAATTGAGTTCTACACCTCAGTATAAAAGGCAAAGCTGCATGGACAGTTATATCTCATCACACAAATACATATGCATTTTAGAGATATGGATATGGAAAGAATGGAAACTGGCATCAAGTCTTAGCTAGATTGTGTCTCTTGGTAATGTCAGAAGCTACATCCATAAATCTGTGCCCACATGACTGGCTAAACAGGAGCAAGCAGAATAAAGATAACAACAATAGATATGCTAGCGAGGAAATCAGAAAGCCCCAAGCCTAGACAAGAACCAAAGGCACCCAAAGCTTTCTGTGAGAGTGAGAAATGGTCCTCCTAGTAAAGAGCACACTAATTGGTTATCCTGCATCATGTGGTTAGCCCTGAACACATACATACAAGCGATGTTGTATAGACTGATATCTATCTGACTGTCTGTCTGTCTGTCTGTCTATCATGAGAGCAATTAGTGAAAAAGACAACAGGATGTAGAGGAACAGGGAGGATTATCTGAGAAGGCTTGGAGGGAAGAAAAGAAAGGCAGCAGTTATATAATTATATCTAAAATAAAAAAGAAATAATTAACAAAAGAGTGGTAGTACTGGACCACAGTGTCAGAGCTTGTCTAGGAAAACCAAACAAAACTGAGTGAATTATTCTTGATTAAAGTAAATGATTCCATGCTCTTGGAAATCATTTCAGACATTAGAGAGTGAGTCAAGGCAGGCCCATTAGAAAATCTAAAAACACAATAACTCCACACACAGAGAGATGTTATAATTTTTTCAAAGTATAGGTGTAAAACAACACTGAGAACCTTCTCAGGATTGGTCTGATATGAAGGGTTTTTTGTTTTTGTTGTTGTTGCTGTTTTTGTTATTTGTTTTTGTTTTTGTTTTTTTTTTTTTTACATCAGGATGTTTTTCAGTGAATGTGGCTTTAGAGATGAAATGGAAGTCTTGAATCGTAAGATCATGTAAGGTGCCTCTGGTTTTTGTTTGTAGCTGGGGCCAGCCCAACATCAAACAATCATTAGAACATGGGCATGGGGGGGCAGTTATTGAAGAGAGATTAAAGCAAGGGAAATGCTATCAAAATTAGAGAACCATTTACTACATTGGTAACTATGATGAGGTTGTAGAAAGAGCAACAGACCAAGTGTGAAAGACCTGGTATATGGCTTTGGACAAGTTAATTTTCTACCCTAAAGTGAAGCTCTGAAAATACAGAGATTATTCTATATCAGTGTTGAGTTTAGAAGAAAGGACAAAGTTTTTCGTGGTAGGTACACTACACTTTTATAACCACCCCGCAGAGATTCATGGTATACGCAGGTACTTAGAGACTGAGAAAGTCGTCTGATAAAGATACTAGTTTCACTTGATTTAAAACACCAATTCAAACCTTTTCCTTATGGGCATGATGGATATATTTTGAAAATATATGTTTTTTTTTCTGAGAGAAATGGGCTTAGGATGTTGAGGAGATAAATGATTTTAAGATTCTGTTCAGAACTTTAGAATTTGTTTTTGTGTACACAGACACACATACACAAACGTGCACATGCCTTCTAGCTAAATCTCATTTACAAGTGTTTCTCTCCCTTTTTCTATTTTCCTGGGCCTCTGTATTAGCTTATTGTGATTTCAGTTAAACATTTCTTTCTGTCTTTTTTTTTTTTTTTTTTTTTTTTGAGACAGAATTTCTCTGTGTAGCTCTGGCTGTCTTGGAACTTGCGCTGTAGACCAGGCTAGCCTTGAATTCAGAAATTCACCTGTCTCTGCCTCTTGAGTGCTAGGATTAAAATAATGAGCCACCACAGCTAGGCAATTCCCCACTTTTAAAAGTGTTAGAAGGAAATTTATATGCATTAAAACTCTTATCAGGACTTACACTTCCCTAAATGTTTCAAGTCCTAGCCTTCTCCAACCAAAAATTGTGTTTCTGGAAACCGCCAAAATATATGAATTCTTGTCTTCTGGCTAATTTTTCTGAGGTGGAGTTGTGGTGCCTCTGATACACCTCTTAAACTTATGTGCAGAGATTCAGGTCTGAGGAGTAGATCCACCAGATGCCGCTTGCTAATGCTGCTTTCTCTGCTTTGCACTGTGTCTTATGCCACTGGGATCTCCAAAACAAAATGCTACTACCTACATAGCAGATGCAAAACCAAATATATCTCTCATAGTTCCAAGGTGGGAACATCTTTGACTAAGATGCAGATATATTAGTGTCTGAAGTGATCAGCTTTCTGCCTCTTAAATGGCATCTTCCTGTTGACCCTCACATGATGTTTCCAAGAACTTCTTTTGGAAGAAAAGTCTTCCCTGACACAAGGTTGTTGCAACTATCTCATACTTCCACACCAGTAATAAAATTTGAACATATGATTTTTTGGGAGAACATAAATGTTCTCTCAAGTCTGTTGGCTTTACCATCTGCTTATGAAGCCTTTCTCTGTCATCTTCATTTTTTTCCCTAACTTGATCAGCACTGTCATTTTAGTTTTAAAAATAGCTTCTGGTATAATGTCATTAAATGATGGTGCAATGAAAATCAAGACTGGAGAGGCACAGGGGATTGGAGGCAGGAAAGAAAGGTGAAAGACATGGTCTCATATCCCTTACTATTACAATCAGAGTTGTGTCCTCCACTTTTCAGAATCTACATGTTATGCCATGCTAACCCTTGGAAGGCTTCAATCTGTTCTTCATCCAATAAGCCAATAGCATCTGCTTTTGAAGGTGGTGTTGGACATGTGCTCTCAGAGATATGTTGAGATTAGCTAAAGGCCAATCAGTGGTATGCTAATCCTTCTGGAGAGTTTCTACTCTAGGAACATAATTGTTGGAAACTGTATTCCATCATTTGTCTTGAAGCACAGCATGTAGTTGTCACCAGGGACATTTGCTCCGGGGGTGAGTTTGACATTGATAGGATCTAATTTCACACCCAATGTAACAGGTTGAAGAGCACCACGACTTTGCAGACCTTAAGTTTTGTCTGTTGTTTGGTGTCTTTTTGTTGCCAGACTCTACTTCCTAGCTTTCTCTGCCAAAACTGGCAGGCAAGCAGAATTTTTAAAAAATTAGGCAGAAGAGAGAATTTTTTTTTCTGTAGCATATGATGAAAAATGGAAATAAAAGCCATGAAAATGCTAAAGCATCTTTATACAAATGCAAGGGCTATGGAAGGTTGGCAAGAAGATAGCTGTGTATCTGAGTGAAGAAGGTTATGAATACATTTAGATAAACAAAATCTGCTAAGATCATGTTCGCTGCTAGGATGCTATCCTTAATCATAAACACCATAGAGCGACTGGGTAAGGAAAAAAGATGAAGAACTGGCATTTCTATCAATCTTTTTGCCAATACTAATGAGACATTAACTGGAGTAAAGATAAGCTTCTAGTTGAGCTGAAATTTGTGGCATAGTAGCTTGGAAGAGATGAACAGTGTACTTTGCCTGCTCTCAGGATGCTGCCAGCTTTGGGATAGATACTACAGTTTTAAAATGTCTATTATCAGATTTTTTTCAACCATTTTACCATTATCTAAATTTATGCAATAAATATTTCAACTTGAGGATTCTTGAAAAGGCACAAAAATAAAAGAAATAGATATAGTTTAGTCTAAACATTTTGGTAAGCTATAAGGCCATTCAAAGATCACAGAGCTAAGGCCCAAATGCTGGTAAAAGGAGACAATTGAACTATCTTAACCATTTGGTATGATTGTGAAAAAAGGAGATAGATCTGAAAAATTATATGGGAAAGGCAGATTAGGTGAGAAGGCAAAGAGATTGTCTCCTTACCCAAGCATTTCCCTGTGTCAGCTGCTGATACTGCGATCTTCCATGGAAATCTTTCAGAATAACTGATTCCCCCTCTGTACATTTAATGAGTCACTAGATGTTATTGAATTCTCTCCTTAAAAGCCAATTTGGCCAACTCCTCTTATACTCATTGAATCTACTTTAGGAAGATGTGTATCACCCTACTGCCAGAACTCTCTCTGTCTCCCTTGTGTTTCTAGATTGTTCTGTCTCAAGCAGACCTTGTAGGGCTTTCTATCAGAAGCATGCTTCTAATGAATCTCTATTACCTGTGGGAAGAACTTACACCTTTTTTGCATGGCATGTGTGCTCATGGTGCTCTTTCCTTACTGGGTAACAGGAAACATTATTTTTACATGGAAATAAAATGATAAAAACAAAGTATGAACTTTGTGATTCCTTATGATCAATTTTCTTTGACCTTAGCTGACATGAATCTGAACACTAGATTTTTTTTTTTTTTTTTTTTTTTACCAAATGTGAGTATGGATTTGGGCAATTTGTTTTGTCCCAGTCTCAGAAATTTCTGGAAAGGATAAAATTTAATACTATAAGCAAAATATCTAGGCAATCTTCTGGAACGCAGTGTATATATACTAACACAAAGTTATCGCTCCATCCCCAACAAATGCATTGCTTTCCAATTTACAATGTGAAAGTTTATATTAAAAATATAATGAGTCAAAGAAAAAGAGGAGAAATTTCAACTTTGTTAAATAAAACACTTGTAATTTCTCTTAAGTTTATGATGTGAAAATATGTTGTATCTCAGGTGAAGAAGTATTTCAGATTTTTTTCTCTACAGAAAATTTGCTCTGACATATAAAAAATGGGCAGATTAAAAACAAGATGGATATTAGGGCAAGAAAAATTCAGAGCCCACTTGAGTTAAATTCAGTGACATCAGATTAATTTAAGTATTTTATATAACAGTTTTCTTAGGACACGTATTTTTAAATCAAACACGATCATGGCAAAATGGGACTACAAAATGACAAATATTCCTATCATATTCAATGTTTGATTATTTTTAACTCCAAAATTGAAATAAACCAGTTAGTGACTTCAATTAGGAATTGATTTATTATTTTTGGGAGAAAGTAGAAAATTAAGAAAACACATCGGTCCATGGGTGAAAAGAATTGGCTTTCCCTTACAAAACTACTTTTAATATCTCATAACATTTGCCAGAGCATTCAAGCTCTTAGGAATAAATGGAAAATACACAAGTAGTTCTCTTTGCCCTAGTTTTGCCAAGTAGGTACAACATCCATGCTTGCTAGAATTAAGACATGATGTGACACATGTTCAGACAGGGAAAAACACTTTTGGAATTCTGTGACACAGAAAAGAGTTTCGAGAAGTCAATTCAGCAGTTGTTGAGGACACTATTCTTTACTTAATCAGGCCTTTAGGGTCTTATGATAAAATATAGGAATAATACTGACAGCTATGGCTCGCTCCCTCCTAAGTGCTATTTGGGTGTTTGTTTGAGCCCCATGACCATTCAAAGAGCTCTGTTATCTCCAGTTTATCCAAGTAGAGGAACTTAGCGGTAGGGGGATTTGTTCAAGGTTAATACTCCAGGAACACATCAGTAGCCTCACTAAAGGAGGCAATGCATTTATTTATTCAGCAACTATTTAACTTGCACATTTTTGGAACCTGGTATCATCCTCAGTAATGTGAACAGTCTGGTATGAACAACTGAGACACATATTCTGCTGTCATATGTCTGGAATCTACTTCTAGATATTAGAGCTAGTGCCCTCAGGGTCTAATGTAGTAGCCATCTGCACTGCTTAGAATGCAACCTGACATGCCACACGCACTGGTGTTACTTCTGTTTATGTCGTTAACTCCTATCAAATGATGGAAAACCACTGTTGATCTCAGAACTTAAAAATCCTCCTGTGATGCCCAAGAACATTAAGCCAGAACGTTAACATGAGAGCCAAGACTACAATAGAACGATTGAATGTTTTATGGATCTTGGAAGACGAGAGTAGATGGTGACCTTTGGGGTATTGTATATTTGTAAGGCCACTGTGGAAATTAGATTGTGGCAGGTTTGAATTCTAGCCCTGTCTTTGGACATGTTACTTAACCTTTCAGCAAAATAAAATCATAGGCACCATGTCAAAATTGTAATGAAAGCAGGATGAGATGCCAGAGGTACGTGACAAATGTGCCACCATGCCAGTGATGACAGCAGTGGTCTCTTACTGGGATGACTAAAATGATGCCACCAGTGGAGGAGTATGAATGCTTTATACAGAGTTAGCATACACATTCTTCCTTATCCTATTCTTCCCTTCTAAAAGTCAGTAGCCTGATATTAGCACTTCCATAATACACAATGTGCTTTTAGTTAAAACATCTAAAATATTTACTCCATTTATGTTTCATATGTATATGTGGTTGTCACATGTGTACTGAGTACTGACACTGTCCAGAAAAAGGTATCTGATCCCCTGAATCTGGAGTTACAGACAGTTGAGAGCAGCTAGACACAGGTTTTGGGAACTGAACTCTCGTCCTCTGAACAAAATCAGAAATGAAAAGGGGGACATAACAACAGACACTGAGGAAATCCTAACTATCATTATGTCTTACTTTAAAAGCCTATATTCCACAAAATTGGAAAATATAAAGGAAATGGACGATTTTCTTCACAGATTTCAACTACCAAAGTTAAATCAATATCAGGTAAACAGTCATTCCTATAACTCTGAAGAAAAAAGAAGCAATCACCAAAGGTCTCCCACAAAAAAAAAAAAAAAAAAAAAAAAAAAAAAAAAAGTCTCCAGGGCCAGATGAGTTTAGTACAGAGAATTTGACCAGACATTCAAGAAGAGATAATAGCAATATTCTTTAAACTATTCCTCAAAATAGTAACTGAAGGAACATTGGCCAGCTCATTTTATGAGGCTACAGTCTCCCTGACACCTAAACCACACTAAGACTCAACCAAGAAAGATAATTTCAGACCAATTTCTCTCCTGAACATTGATGCCAAAATATTCAACAAAGAACTCACAAACTGAATCTAAGAACATATCAATTACATCATCCACCATGATCAAGTAGGCTTCATTCTAGGGATTCAGGGATGGTTCAACATATGAAAATCCATCAATGTAATCCACCATATAAATAAAATGAAAGAAAAAAAATCACATGATCATCTCATTAGATCCCCAAAAAAAGCTCTTGACAATATTTAACACCCCATTCATTATGAAAGTCTTGGAGATATATCAGGGATACAAGACCTATACCTAAACATAATAAAGGCTGTATACAGCAAGGCAATAGCCAACATCAAATTAAATGGAGAGAAACTTAAAGCAATTCCACTAAAATCAGGGAAAGACAAGGCTGCCCACATTCTCCATATCTCTTCAGTATAATACTTGTAGTTCTAGCTAGAACAATAAGACAACTAAAAGGGCTCAAGGGAATACACATTGGAAAGGAAGAAGTCAAAGTGTTCACAGATGATAAGATAGTATACATAAGTGACCCCAAAAATTCCACCAAAGAACTCCTAAAGCTGATCAACACCTTTAGAAAAGAGGCTGAATTCAAGATACAGCACCCTCCTGTATACAAATGGCAAACAGCTGAGAAAGAAACTAGGGAAACTACACCCTTCACAATAGCCACAAATAATACAAAGTATCTTGGTGTACTCTAACCAAGCAAGTGAAAGACCTGTATGACAAGAACTTCAAGTCTTTGAAGAAAGAAAGTGAAGAAGATATCAGAAGACAGAAAGATATCCCATGCTCATGGATTGGTAGAACAAACATAGTAGAAATGGCCATCTGATCAAAAGCAACCTACAGATTCAATTCAGTCCTCATTAAAATACCAACATAGTTCTTCAGAGAGTTTGAAAGAAAATTCTAAACGTCATATGAAAAAACAAACAAACAAAAAACCCAGAATAGCTAAGAAAATCTTATACAATAAAAGCATTTCTGGAGATATCTTCATCCCTGACTTCATCTGACTTCAAGCTATACTACAGAGCCATAGTAATAAAAACTGAAGAGTACTGGCACTAAAATAGACTTGTTGATCAATGGCAGCAAATTGAAAACCCAGAAATTGACCCACCTACCTACACGCACATGATTTTTGACAGAGGAGACAAAACCATCTTCAACAAATGGTTCTGGTCTAACTGGATGTCTACATGTAGAAAATTGCAAACAGATTCATATTTATCATCCTGCATAAAACTCAAGTTGAAGTGGATCAAAGACCTTAGTATAATGCCAGATACACTAAATCTATTAGAAGAGAAGGTGGGGGAAGAACCTTGAAGTCATTGCCACAGGACACAACTTGCTGAACAGAACACCAACAGCTCAGGCTCTAATATCAACAATTAATAACGTTGAAACTGAAAATCTCTCTAAGGCAAAGGACACTGTTAATAGAATGAAATGACCATCAACAGATTGGGAAAGATCTTTATTAATTCTACATCCAACAAAGGGCTAATATCCATAATATATAAAGAACTCAAGAAATTAAACACCACCAAACCAAATAACCCAATTTAAAAATGGGTTACCGAGCTAAACAGAGAATTCTCAACAGAGGAAGTTCAAATGGCCCAGAAGCTCAATGTCCTTAGTCATCATGGAAATGCAAATCAAAAGGACTCTGAGATTCCATCTTACAATAGTCAGAATGGGTGAGATTAAAGTCTCAAGTAAGAGCACATGTTGGCGAGAATGTGGAGAAAGGGGAATACTCCTCCATTACTGGTTGGAGAGCAAAATTGTACAACCACTTTGGAAATCAATCTGGAGGTTTCTCAGAAAATTGTGACTAGCTCTACCTCAAGACCCAATTATATCACTCCTGGGCATATACACGAAAGTTCCTCCACTGTACAACAAGGGCATTTGCTCAGCTATGTTCATAGCAGCTTTATTCATAATAGCCAGAATCTGGAAATAGCCTAGCTTTACCTCAACCAAAGAATGGATAAAGAAACTATGGTACACTTACACAATTGAATACTACTTAGCTATTAAAAATAAAGGAATCATGAAATTTTCAGGCAAATGGATGGAACTAGAAAAGATCATCCCAAATGAGGTAACCTAGATCCAGGAAGACACACATGGTATGTACTCACTAATAAGCAGATGTTAGACATATAGTACAATTTAAATATACTACCATACAGGGACCCAAAGAAGATAAGTAGCAAGGAGGATCCAAGAAAGAATGCTTAAACTTCACTCAGAAAGGGAAATAGAATAGACAGTGGAAGTGGCTGAAGAGAGGGAACAAGGTAGGAGAGGGAGCCAAGAAAGATAGAGGGTGGAGATCAGCCATAGGGAGAGTGGAGGCAGGAGGACAGAAGGTCAATAGAGAAAAGAGAAACTGTGTGTGGGCTGGGGCATCTCTGTGACACATTGGAGACCTAAATCAGGGTAGATTCTTAGGAAGATATGAGGGGACTTTAGCAGAGACTCCTAGTAACAGGGGCTATAGAAACTGAAGAGGACACCCTCTAACTAGTCAAGTCTAGTAGAGGGAGGAAATACCAACCCACCTACAAAACTTCAACCCAAAATTTATCCTGCCTACAAGATGTGCAGGGATGAAGATAGAATAGAGATTGAGAGACTGTCCAACCAATTCCTGGCCACACCATGCAAGAGAGCCAACCCCAACACTGTTAGTGACACTCTACCATGGCTGTAGACAGAAGCCTAGCATAACTGCCCTCTGACAGGACCCACCCAACAATGGAGAAGAAACAGATGCTGAGACTCACAGCCAAACACTGGGCGGAGCACAGAGACCCTTATGGAAGACTCTAAGAAAGGATAGAGGGATCCAGAGGGAATAGGAGCGCCACAAGAAAACCCACAGAGCCAGTTAATCTGGGCCAGTGGCATGGGGTTGTGGAGGAAAGGCTTTTGGAGGTTGAAACACCAACCAGGGACCATGTATGCACTGGACCTAGGCCCCCTACATAGATGTACCCAATAGGCAGCTTGGTCTTCATGTGAGTCCCTTAGTAAGGGGAGTGGGGGCTGTCTCTCAGGAATTTCTTGTATACTTTTTGATCACTTCCTCCTGGTGGGGTGGCCTTGCTAGGCCACCTGGTAGAGGATGTCCTCGGACATGTAGGTGTGGGGCGAGGCTCCCCTTTTGAGGGCGTAGGGGAGAGAGGATATGGGGAAGAGGGAGGAGAGAGGGAGGGACTAAGAAGAGAGGAGGGAGGGGCTATATGTTTGGGAATCTAAAGTAAATAAATAAATAAATAAATAAAAATTTAAAGGGAAAATAATGTCATGAGCAAACAAGGATTGTTACTGCCCATATCAGGCCTCCACATTCATGCACCTTGTACTCACGGGCGTGAGCACACGCGAACACAGCAAGATTGGAAGGTCTAGAAGATCAAAGAGTTTGCTGTGAGATTGGTGTGTCCTGGTAATTTCAGAAGCCATATGAACTGAGTCTTACCAACATCACTGCTTCTGCATGTAAAACATACACACGTTAATGTTTTATGTGTAGTTGGCAAATAATTGCACATTTATGGTGTGTAGTGTGATACTTACCCATGTGTATTTATTACAAAATGACTGGATCAGACTTTATGCCTGTCATCTTTGCACAAGAGAAATACAAATGAGTGAGGTGACCAATGGCTGGATCTAGCCATGCTGTCTATGACTCAGATCAATGACTAGCATGGCAGGATGGCCCTGAAGGTACAATACTAGCACACATACCTTGGCAGCGACCAATAGGTTTCTACTTGGACTTAAGACCTGCTCAATAAAAGGAATACCGTGACAGATACTGGAAACTTAGCTAAATACTCAGGGATAATGAAGTTGTTCTCATTGGAGGAGCACCTACACTCATTAATTTACTAAATCAGCACACTCCCTAACAAAAATCTGTGGGTATTTTTTTCTATACCCACAGACAAGTGTGGTCTTCACGCCTCACCAGGGAAAATTCTGTTTGCAACAGAGACAATTACAGAAACCACAGCCAATAAAAATACAGAGTCGTGGAGCCCAGTTACAGTGGATACATCTACAAAGCACTCCCAGACCGAAGGCTAGGGAACATTGAAGAAGAAGGGGCATAGAGATTGTAAGGATAGAAGATCGCAGAGTTTGCATTGCGATTGCATTGCCTAATAAAGTCAGATGCTAGTACCCACAGAAGAATCCCACCAACATGGCTGCTTACATAGGAGCTGAACAGGACAATAGACATGCTGAAGAGGATGGGAAAAGCCACAAAGACTCCACCTTAAACAAAGAATTAAAGGCAACTGAGGAAAACTAACCAGGTGAGATTTATCTTCTCCAGGGCAGAACACATCAATTGGTTGTCCAAAGGCCAAATGTCAGTCCTGAAAACATAAAAATAACATTACATGGACAGAACACATTATATATCTATTAATATAATAATAACTGGTGAAAAAAAGGCCAGGTATTTGACTATCATGAAAGAGTGTTGAGGAGGGTGCAAAGAGAGAAAGTGGGAGGAAAAATACTGTATTTTTTTCTAATCTCAAAAATAAAATAAAGACATCTTTAAATGCAAGTAAAGCTACTTCTACTCATTGAATACATTGTGGCCTAAACACTGTTCTGTGTCCAAACGATGAATTAAATTTTCTTAATGTTCTAAAAGTCCTATAGTAATTAAATATTCTGATGACCTAAGAAGAAGCTAGAAGTGATTGAGAGCAAAAGTTTGAAATACTGTTATAACTCCAAAGCTTTTTATTCCAGGCTGATGTTATTCTTTTGTTTGTTTTTTTTTCCTTGATATTAAATAGTTCCTAGGGCTGGGCGTGGTGGCACATGCCTTTAATCCCAGCACTTGGGAGGCAGAGGCAGGAGGATCGCTGTGAGTTCGAGGCCAGCTTGGTCTATAAAGTGAGTCCAGGATGGCCAAGGCTACACAGAGAAACCCTGTCTCAAAAAACCAAAAAAAAAAAAAAAAAAAAAAAAAGTTCCTATCATCACCACCATCATCATCATTATCATCACCATTATTATCATTATTTTACAATATTTCGCCCTCCCTCCTCTCTTCCTAGTTCTTCACTCTCAGCCTCCAAGTCCCCTCACTTCTCGCCATCTACTCTTCCTTGATTTCTCTCCAGAAAAAGGTTGGCCTCCATGGATATCAGTTAGCTCTGACATATTAAGTTGCAGTAAGATTAGGTACCTCCTCTCCTATTAAGACTAGAGGAGGCAACCATGTAGGAGGAAAGGGGTCCCAAAGGCAGGCAACAGAGTCAGAGACAGCCATCCTTCGGAGTTGGTGGTTCAGTCTCTGTGAGCCTGTGTGAGAACATTTTAGTTGACTCTATAGGTTTTATTGTGATATCCTTGACCTCTCTGGTTCCTATAGTCTTTCTTCCTCATCTTCTGTACGATTCCCCAAGCTCTACCAAATGTTTGGATTCGGGCATCTGCATCTATTTCCCTCAGTTGCTGGGTGAAGCCTCTGGGATGACAGTTGGGGTAGGCACCAGTCTATGAGTATAACAGAATACCACTAGGAATCATTTCATTGTTCTCTTCTTTCTTGTTGTACCGAGCTGCTTAGATCACTGTCAGCTCACACACTAAACTTAATTTAGCTGGTGGTATTTCATTCTTACCCTTATTGCTTTGGATACCTGCACCTCTCCCCAAATTGTCCACCATCAGTTCCTTTTGTTGTCCTCATGTTCATTTTTCTTTTTTCTTTCTTTCTTTTTAAAAAGCATTTCTCTCTAATTTGTTGTGGGTTTTACCCTACCCATCCTTGCTTGTGATCAGTCATTTCTCTAAAGATTACTGATCCCTTTCAGTGGAGAAAGGTGTTTAAAAACCAAGAGCTGAGTGATTGGTATAATATGTATCTGTGTGGAATTTTCTCATTTCCAGGGCCCCTTAGTGGATACAGCTATTCATGAATTTATTTTTATGTATACATGCACCAGTGTGCTTTTAAAAACATATACACACACTTAAATTATAAACATTTCTTTCTGTGCACTTATTTTAAAACAGGGAGGCTAAATATGCATTGAAAAAAAGGAAGGAGGGAAAAGAGTAAGGAAAGAAAACGTTTAATTGGGAGATTGATTTACATTCAGAATTTTAGATGCACGATGTTTTCTTCAAGGCTGTCAAATACAAAAAGCCAAAACACTAAGAATGTAACATTTATATAATTCCTGATTGTGACATGGTTCTTCTTGCTATAGGTAGTTTGTTGTATATACGTGTAATACTATAAATGTATATGTTTTTTTAAAAAAGTGTTAAATTGAGTTTAAGAAAGGAAAGTTCTAGGAGTTGACATAATGCCTCAGTGGTTAACAGCACTCCCTACCATTCCAGATGACCTGAATTCGAGTCCCAACACTTAGGCTGGGTGCCTCATGAGCATTTGTAACTAGAGCTTCGGGGATCTCATGTCCTCCTATGGCCTCCAAAGACACTTAGGCTGGTATGGTAGATGTTTGTATAAGCACACAATGCATGTAAAAATTAAAACTGACCTTAATCTTTTAATCTAAAGTAAATCCAACAGTATATTTGGTTCATATATTAGTGATTGAATCTCACTTGCTGAGGACAAGGCTCAACAACAGAGCAATAGGAGAGTAGTTGGCACAAAAAGTGGAGAATTTATGGTTGGGATCACATTAAAATTGTGACACAAAGAAGACTTTTGTTATGTTGTATAGTGAAAAATTAGTCCAAAGCTGAAAGCTGAGTTTGTGCTTCAAACAAAAGTGTAGAATGCATCATTACTTTGGAGTTGGGAGATGAGACTTTTACCTGTAATTTACATTTTGCAAACTTTGAAAGTAAATTGGTCAAAGATTTTAGAAAAAAATATACTGCTCTAGCTCATTATTTACATATAAAGCTTCATATGTATCATGCACATATTTATTTTATATGTGTTTATGTATACATAGACACACAGTCATAAAATGCAGGAGAGAGTCTGTCCACAGCACAAGCCAATTTTGTACAAGGTTTTTGTCAGGTAACCCAGGTCACCTGGCAGGTGAGAAAGGGTTACAAGATCCATTCTTAGGGTATAGAGGTAAAATCATTTTAGAAGAAGCCATATGGACTGACAGGAAAAGGCCCCATAAAAATATTAATAATAACACAACAACTGTGTTTTGTGTATACATGTGTTCTAGAAAGATGCATGAAAATGTAAACAAAACACATTAATTTATTTTCTCTAAAACATAAACAAACATTGCCTTGTTTGGCAGAATCTGCAAAATACATATTGCTCCCTTTGGCTTTTTTTTTTTTTTTTTTTTTTGCTACAATAGAAGAATGTTTTGTATTAAATCCATTGTTACTAGGAAATGAATCTTAAAATATGCCAACGTTGTTTTCCATAGTATTAAGAATCTGAATTTCATATGAAAAACTGCAACATTAACAGAACACATCAGCTCTTAACAATTAAAGGAAAATTAAAGGATAAAACTTCCTCAAGTTGGATGTAATAGACCGCCTAAACATTGCTGGAAGGGTTGGACACCTTAGCTCGTTGGTCATAAGCACAAGTGTGTGTAGGAGACTTACAAATGCTTGTGAGGAGTAACACACTGAAGGACTTTGCTAGGGTTGATCTGTCGCAGAGCTATAGGAGGAAGAAAAATGGAGACTCTCCAGTGATCTGCTAACATCTGTATAGGCAAATCTTCGAAGACACATTTCCTCCTTCATGGCGTAACTGGATTCGCAGATGAAAAAGCACCGTGTGTGACACAATCGACCTCGAGAGCTCTGAACCCCGAGTCGTCATGAAGTAAGTTTGCTGACTCGGTCACCCTGTTGAGTGCCCTCAGGACCATAGGACTGCAGAAATGCTGGAGAGGCGTGATCCTGAACGATAACGCAAATAACGAACGTGACGTTCTTAGAGCAAAGTCCCAGGCTCCTTCGAGCCTTCCAGTGTCTGCACCAGGACCCTTTCCATATAAGCTTCAAAGCAGAGTACTGGAGACATCTCTTATCCGTCAAAGGGAGAGACTGTCCAGGGTTGACACGAAAGTATGATTAAACATGTCTCTATTTAATGGAGCATAGAGGGAGAAGGCACAGTTAAGGTCATGTACTTTCCAGGTATTACCTTAGGGAAAATGCCCACCTTTGCTATGGAGTAGCAACGCATTTGACTTGATCTTAAGTCCTGACAAGGTATACTTACCTCTGAGAACATCCTTGTCCCCTCCCCATCTTTAAGAGCATGAGTTCTACTCCTTGCTGTTTCACCAGGCTCCTGCCATGCGCTGAAAACGCGACAGTACATCTTCATTGAAAGATGCACCGCCACAATTGTGAAGTGAGAGCTACTTCCGTGTTTGGCGCTAACGTGTGCATCACTCCCCTTTCCTCGATGACAAAGGTGGAGTGGAAAGCAAGTATGGCGCTCCACAGTGAGCAGTAGGCAAGATAAAAATCTTTTGTGCTGTCACACTCTCTGCATACACGGGACCAGAGGACCTTGCACGGTGGCTAAGACTGCTAAATTTCGACCGAGGAAACATACCTACGTAAAGTTACCGATGTTTACAGCCGTGAGCTTTACATTCTTAAAATGCTGAGATGAGAAATAGAAACTTTAATGACACGGGACCAGAAGTTGATGGACCACAGAAATAATGTTGAGCTGGACCACAGAGCCAAAGTCATTGGAAATTGTGCAACAAAATAATCTATTTCGACCTGACTTACAGAGGAGTTTCCCAGGTTATGGCTACAGATATTTTCCAGACAAGAAACTCATCTCTGACATTGATGATCTGGAAAATAGAAAGAGTAGTTCAAAACCGAAAGCAAACAAACTGGTACCCCAAGAAGAAAGGTGAATGTTGTTTGACTGGCGAGATGTGTGATGTCCTTGTCCTGTCTGCCTTTGGACAGAAACATTTACACGAGTGAATGAAACTCTGAAGAAATGCTGTCACTCTGAGACCTGAATTAACAGTGCCTTAGTGGGGAGACAGACGGAATCATCAATATGTCACCAAAATATTCAATTACAAGCACCAGATTCTGTGCTCAAGTATTTCCATACAGTGTCTTGGTATTGGCCTTGCTCAGATTTTTACTTAGAATTTTAAAAATACTAAAAAAAAAAAAAAAAAAAAAAAAAAAATAAGGACTCCTTTTGAAGATCCCTCTGTTATAACAGATTTAAATTTTCTTTCACATATTTTGCATGAGCATCTTGCAAATGTTAATTATTAGTTCTCACAAAAGTCTTTTAAATTAATAGTATAACATTTGAGACCTCAGGTTGAACAAGCTTGGAGGGCAAGTTAAAAAAAAAAAAAAAAAAGAAAAAGAAAGAAAAGAAAACACAGTTTGTTACCTGGGAGGAAAGCTTTTCTATCATTAATTCCATAAGAAAATGTCTAGGGGGAAAATAAAAGTAAAAACAAAAATCTAGAAGATTGGAACCAGCAAAATGGCAGAGTGTAAAGGTGCTCATCACCTGATCGAGCAAGGAGTTTGAATTCTGAACCCATAAAAACGCAGAGTGATAGGGTCAACTTCATAAACTTGTCCTCTGACCTCCATATGTCCACTGTCCTCTACACATGCATACACATTACTGATACACCCAAACCACATCTCTCACACACACTATTAAATAAAACAATCTAAAATTTGAAAATTTGAAAAATTTGAAAATTAAGGGATGAGGCGATGGCTCAGTGGTTAGGAGAGTTTGCTGTTCTTTCCTGAGTTCAGTTTCCAGCACCCACATCAGGAGGCTGGCTACGGGTTTTACTTCAGTTCCCCGAGATTAAATATCATCTTCTGGCCTCTGTGAGCATCCAAACACACACATAGTGTATGAGCACGCACATGTGCATACACCCCCACACACACATGCACACACATGTATCCACACAAACACATGGACACACAAATTAAAAAAAAATTTTTTTTCGAGACAGGGTCTCTCTGTGTAGCCTTGGCTGTCCTGGAATTGCTTTGTAGACCAGGCTGGACGCGAACTCACAGCGATCCACCTGCCTCTACCTCCCAAGTGCCAGGATTAAAGGCATGTGCACCACCACCGCCCTGCAATAATTTTTTAAATCTATAAAATCATTAAGAATGTATGGTTAAAATGAAACAAACAAACAAACAATAGGACCACTATGCTCATTATAATTCAATGTGGGAAAGAATGAGCTTGAAACATTATCTTTAAAGAACAATAGCAGTCCCCTTCTGCTCTTGATGAGGTCATTGCACAATCTACATGTTATATTAGCTTTGTTGATCCTGTTCATTTATTTACATGTCTTTGACTAAAAAGCAAGAGCAGTCTCATAATTCAATATATTCTGTTGTGTGGCCACATCTAATGCCAGAGGGTTAAAACCTGGACTTAACTTCTTGGAGGAGAAATTGCATGCACTGGGCTGCCTTCCAGCGAGGGCTTTTTCCACGTTCTGAGGCCATGTGTGCCTTGTCCATCTTCTGGATTTTAGGTCCAAGTAAGCAAACACGGTTTGGAATAATTCATATGGAGCGTGTTTGGTAAATGACTGAAATGCACTCCAGATTCAGGAGATGTCTAAGGAACACACCAGCAAGTCACTGCCATATCCTGCATTGAGGGTCAGACAGGGAGAAAATCTCCACTGTTGTCCCCTACCCTGAGCTAACCCCTGGTGTGCTGGGGTCAATTAAGATTGTTGAATGTTGCCTAAAATATTTAACTTCAAGTCCCTAATGGGGCTTTCTTTAATTGGTTAATTTTAATACTGATACATGAAAATGAAAAATGTATATATTTACAGAGTTTTATATGATGTTTAATATGTATGCATCACAAGCTGTTTAAATTAGGCTAAATGCATCTATTCAAAAAATTCATCGTATGGTAAAAAATATTCAAAATTCTTTATTCTAGCTTTAAGGAATATGTGGTAATAAAACCCTAATGTCCTAGGTCTATATGCACCCATTGGTTTTTGACAAAGCAGGGTATGTATGTTTGACACTTTCCATGGGAAGTAGTAACGTTTAGGAAATGGGCAAATGCTTTCAATAAATCTGAGGAATGCTTTTATATATTTTTGTTTATTTGTTTCCAAGCATCGCTTTATTACAATTCTTTTGAATAAAAATATCACCTCTCTGCCTGCCCTTTCCTCATGTTTATATTTAAGATAGTATAAGATTTCTATATCTAAAAAAGACTAAGTGACCTGCCCTAACATCAGCTTGTACAACAGATACTTAATTTCTCTAGTGCCATTTGCTGAAAGATACTTTCTCTGACACACCACTTATTGTCACTAAATATGGCATCAACATAAATGTCTATCAACTGACGTATGAGTAAGTATATATTTGGGGTTGTTACTTAGCTACAAAGTGAATGAAATCTAGTCATCCATGACAACAACATGGACAGAAATGGAGACTATGATGTTTAGTGAGAAGAGCCAGAAACAGAAAGACATTACCACATGATTTCATTCAATGTTTACTTTTAAAATTGTTGATCACACAGAAAGTATGAATAACTTGGTGGGTCTCAAAGGTGGAGGGTTGGGGTGGATGAGAAGGAAGAAGAGCAGTCAGTGGGTACTAACTTACTTTTAGATAAGACCGAGATTTTATAATGTGATATTTCACACCGACAGCTATAAATGCCAGCTAAATATTATACAGCTAAAAAAGCTAGAAGAGAGGATATTGAATTTTTTCACTCTAAAGGAGTCATAATTTTTTTTCAAGACAGGGTTTCTCTGTGTAACCTTGGCACCCCTGGATTCATTTTTAGATGCAGGTGGCCTTGAATTCACAGAGAGCCACCTACTTCTGCCTCCCCATGTGTTGGGATTACAGGTGTACACCACCATGCCTGACTAGGAGTCATAAATATTTAAGGTGATATACTTAATCTGTTTTGACCATTACATAATACACACATGAACTGAAATGTACAAGGAACATTTATTAATGTGTACAGTTATATTTTATGTTAGTTTAAAAAGTACAGAAAAACAACGAAGCCAGACTTAGTTCATTCATTCTTTCTTCCAACTTCAGAGAGTCCATCCAAGACTCCTACTCCACATTTGGCCCTGACTGGGAATCTCAAGCCCAGCTTCATTTGGAATCCCAAGTGCATTTGTAAGAAGACTCTAGCTTTGCCCAAATAATCCTTAGGCAATAGTAACCTTGATTCTAGAAAATTCTGTGAAAACTTGTATGAGCCACACTTTAATTACCTATCTCTCTTTCTTGCTTTTGTTAAAGCCTCTGATGTTTGTTTTGTTAGTTATGGAGTCTAAAAAATTTCTACCAGTATTTAGGCATTTCAACTTTAAATTCAAGAGATACAGTGATACAGATGCTTATACCACAATGATTTTTTTTACATAAACTCTTCAATGGGAGTGGATATGCTCTTATATTTAGAATAGTTTCTGTTAGAGTTTTACTGTTACATTCTAATCACCTAAACATTCTAGCACCAATGGTAAAACCATTGTTCTGGCAAATATTTTAAAGAGAATTAGAGGCTTAAATGAAAGATAGTATAGTCTTATGTCCATTCACTAAAATTTGATCTTAATTTGTGTTCTCTACTGTTACTGGCACAAGAATATCTTGCTTTGTTCTGAAACAAAATAGATGGCACAGTGTCTTTCCCTCAGTTGGTGGTCTTGCTTAAAACATCCACACTGAGGTTGCCTGTGGCTTCAAGAGGCTTTTGAAGATCTAGAAGTGAGCTCTTCCACACTGGGTAAAATAAAATATGTACTTAGAGATCCATCAGATCAGTCCTTCTCTCTGACTTCAGAGGGGAGAGGGCAACAGCCTGTACTAGAGATAGCAGAAGCATTTCTTCCTTGACTCTGCCAGTAAGGAGCCCATGCACACCCTACATTTAAGACCCACAAAGAGATGCAGGTGGAGTGCAGTATGTGCTGCAATCCACCATGTTTGTGCCTACAAAGAAAAGAACCTTTCCTCCCACAGGAAAAAGCTCAGTGTTGAGAGATGAGACTTTAAGAACTGTGTGGACTGGACCTAGCCCCCACTACACATATGTGACTCATGGGCAGTTTGATCTTCATGTGGTTCCTCTAGGAAGTTGAGCAGGTGCTATCTACAGCATGGACTCTGTTGCCTGCTTTCAATCACTTCCCCCTAATAGGGCTGGCTTGCCTGGCCTCAGTGGATGAAGAGGAGCTCAGCCATGGTGTGACTTGATGTGCTGGCATGGGTTGATTGGGGTGGGATCCCCTTTTCTGAGGACAAGGAGAGGAGAGATAGGGGAGGAGAGTGGGAGGGAAGGGGCTATGATCAGGATGTAAAGTGAATATATAAATTAAAAATAGATTAATAAAAAAGAATTGTAGCTCTGATATGTCTGATCATGAAGAGTCTGATCATGATTCCTTTACCTCTGGCTTTCCCATTTATAAAGCAAACATGGCTGTAAGACCAATCAAATGTGAGAAGATGAGAAAAGCATTCCAATGGCTAAGAGCATAGAAAATCTTGCTTAAATTTTCTTTAACAATGTGAGGTGGCACAAACATTCAATGCTTACTAACATTTCTTCAGATAGCCCAGCATGTTGCATGATATTTAATTTAAGTAGAAAGTCAAATTATATTATGCTTAATGGGCACATTCATTCCTCATCTCACTTATTCAATTTTGTAGCTTTCTTTGGTAACTTTTAATTATATCTTTTACCTGCCTTCTAATTTAGCTAAAATTTAATAAACACACATGGTAACAGAATATTTTCATGTTACGGTATATTATGGGATAGCTATCTTTTGGCTCGCTCTCCCCTTGAAGTCTGATAAAACATTTCACTGTAGTTACCAAACTAAAGACAGCTTGTTTTTGAATTCTGTGCAGTCTCTGTGAACATTCATCCTTCCCTTTACTTTAAAATGTTTTTCTTTTATTTTTGAGATTATAGTTACAACATTTATCCCTTCCCTTTCCTCCCTCCAAAGTCTCCCATATAACCCTCCTTGCACCCTTCAAAATTTTTAAACTAATTGTTATTACATCCATATATTTATATGGATATATGTATATATTCCTAAATACAACCTGCTCAGACTTTATAAAGTTACTTTTATGTATGTTTTCATGTCTGACTTCATGGTATTGGATGGACAACTGGTATGCTTTTCCCTGAGGAAGACTATTCCTCATATTGAGCATCCCTTAGTTGCCTGTAATTCTCTGTGTAGGCTTGAGACTCTTGGGCTTTGCCCTGTCACTTTAGCATGTCTATTGCTGATGTCTTTGTTTGCTTCATGTTCAGTCAATCATACTTATAAGGCTTCACAGATGTAGCAGCTAACATGACTGGGAGACACAGTCTCTGGTCTTCTGGCTCCTAAAAATCTTTCTTCACCAGCTTGAGCAATGTTTCCTAAACCTTAGACACAATAGTATTTTGTAGATTTATCTACTGGGACCTGGCTCCACAATCTTGTGTGGTTGTGTGTAGTGGTCGTCTGTTGCAAAGAGATGTTTCTATGATGAGTAGGCTCCACCCAGGATACCTTGGTAATTGTTGTATGTTATTTTCTATATCTGATTCTGAATCTCCTTATTGTGTGATTCATGATGTGGCTGAAACACACACTAACACGGTGGAAAAGCAAAGTTGAGTTGGTTTTAAACACGAGAGCAGTCTCTGATTGTTTTTCTTTTGCTGTTGAGTGCTAAGGGAACTGCCAACCAGCCTATATCCACTGTGCCCACTCCACATTTATCTACAGGGACTGTGAAAGCACAGAAGGCAACTTCTATGTGCCTTAAAGCTGTATGTCCTAGAAAACAACTCAGGATCTTATCACAGTATCTTCAGTAATTAGGAACCAAAGCACCAACAGTCACTTAACTGCTATATCTGAAATTGGCCACAGTTGAGGGCGTTGGTAATAATTATGTAGTAATCAGTGATCATTGTGGCCATTGGGGTTCTAAAAAGTTACACACCATGTTCTCCCCAAAATGTTCCAAAGCAGCGAAAAATTATTATTGAGTACAAAAATATAACATAAACTACTACTAAAATGTTTAAGGTATTTTAAAGCAAAGTCTGTTCTTTTTGCTGGCCCCACTACTAAGTTATATTGCTTTATTTTTATATTATCCATAAAAAGAATGGCTGATCAATTTACTGAATTGCGTTGCTATACGACTGTAACAGCACCTGTGACTAAGGGCTTCTCATTGCATATGAGCCATGATGTTAACTTGTCCTGTGTGTTCACAAACTTCAGTCTCAGATCAATTATAGAGCAAAGTAAACACTATTGAAGCTTATAGCTGTGAGCCTGAGTCTTAAAGATGTTTAGTAAGTAAAAAAAAAAAAAAAAAAAAAAAAAAAAAAAAAAGGATAGTGTCTAAAGCTAGGCTCAGGATTTGATTGGTTCAAAACTGTCATTTTAAGTTTTTCTTTACTGCCTGACTGCCTCACCCTGTCTCATTGGTTTATGCATGTACAGCGTAACTGTCTACATGAAGCTCTTAGGATCAGAAATCTTCAGATTTTATTTTTGTTTCCAATATTTCAATGTGTATAATAAGACATTGTGTAGTATATGGAATTTTAAGTATAAATGGTGTGTGTGTGTGTTTCTTACGTATATGTCTTCTATGCACCACATGTGTGGCTGGTCTCTGCCTAGGACAGAAAGGGTTGTTACACCCCTAAAAATGGAGGAATAGTTGGTGGTGAGCCACCATGTAGGTGCTAGGATCAAAACTAGGTTGGCTGTAAGACTGACAAATGCGTTTAGCCACTTACTTTACAGCCCCCATAAATAATATTTTATATATACCTTTGCAAAACCGAAGGGTATTTTATATAATACTTTTATTTGACTTATTTTGATTGCAACATGTCACCACCTCAAGTCAAGTGTAAATATTTCTATTTGTGGTGTCACATTGGCACACAAGATTTGGATTTGGGAGCATTCAGGATTATTGATCCTAAGCTTGTATTTTTTGTATATTTGCATAGATGGATGTACGTCTACATATGCACACATATATAGATATACATGTTGAAACTATGTGGTTGTGTGTGGATGTATGAAAGAGAAATATCTCACACAGTCTCAGGTACTTGAACACTCAGTTGATATAAGTATCCAGAGGTTATGGAGTCTCTTAGAAGGAGAGTCGTGCCAGAGGAAGTTGGCTTTGAGGGATTATAATTTCCCCAAACTCCTCCTCTCCTCTGTGTGTAAATAAATGTGATCAGTTGCCTTCCTACTGCCATTCCATGCCTGCTCTGGCATCAATAGATGATATTCTTTTTTTTTCAAGACAGGGTCTCTCTATGATAACCTTGGTTGTCCTGGACTCACTTTGTAGACCAGGCTCTCCTCAAACTCACAGGGATCCTCCTGCCTCTGCCTCCTGAGTGCTGAGATTAAAGGCATGTGCCACCACCACTCGGCAATAGACACTATTCTTTAGGAACTGTAAGCCAAAATCAATATTTTCTTTCCTTAGATTGCATTTAGCCATGGTATTTTTATTACAACAGCAGAAAAGTGACTAAGACTTTTAGATGTTTTTCATTTTTTCCTTAATGAAAATTTAATTACAGTAGGTAGTGCACAAAGTATTTCATTCATAACTATGCTTCAGAAGACGTACCTGAGAAAGCAGAAAATAAAAATGGATTCCGGGCATAGAAAAGATGGTTCATATATTTATTGCAGTTCATTTTCCATGTGAAGCTTAAAATGCTTATATAAATAGGCAAACTCAATTACCACTGGAACTTAAAGTCAATTTCTAATCATAATTCTGCCTAAACATTGATGAATCCACAAGAAATCTGATTTAAAAAAAATCATCACATTAGAATTATTTTAGATAGCTTGGAACCACCACCAAGTTCTTTTCAGTCTTTTTCCTGGAGTTGAACTTACTCACCTGGTCTCAGATCTTCTGGGCAACTACAAGCTTCCTAGGCAGAGTATGTCAACACAAGATTGTAGAAGGAATCTTTTGTGTATTGTGTGGCTGCAATGCCTATCATTTAAAAAAAAACTATGGCTTATAACTGAGGCAGGAAATAGAAGGAGGGACATCTGGCAGGCAAAGGGATTCTGGGATAGAACCAGGGAGTGAAATCAGCCAGCCAGATGTGATGAGGCTGATGAATAGCACCTGAGCAGACGAAACCAGCCGCGTGCGAGAATGTAGATTGGTATAAACAGGTTATTTTAAGTTATGAGCTAGTCAGAAAAGAACCCAACTATATGGCCTAGTATAATATTTAATGAGTCTTTATTCTGGGAGTTTGGGGCAGGGAGGGAAAACATCCTACTGCACACGATAGGTGGTCAGTCATGTTTGAAAAAGGTAGAGGTTCATTATCAACAAGCACAGGTGCCACCCAGTTCTTTTTCATCTTCACTCTTTTTCTCCTAGAAGGAGAAAGGGGAGAGATGAAGGCAAGTGGGGTATTATTTTAAACATGAAAAATAACAACAGCAGCAATAACTACAACAGAAAGAAATTTTAATAAAGATTTTTCTACTCCACATCCTTATTGAGAATGAAGCCACCTTCCCCAACTGAAAATAAATTGAAATGCTGTCCTTATACCAGACTTAGAAAGTCACATCTCTCCTTGGAAAGTGTTTGTAGAATGATTAACTGTAAGTTTTCCAAGGCTAGCCCCCCAGGGTTCCAAGGATATCCACCTTATATTTCCACCTCAGAGAAGCACAGGCATGGACCCTCAGTTTCCTCATATCTAGTGCTCAGAGTAGCTGTTGTTTATGGTAAACATAAACAAATTTATAATGGTAAGCAACCATAAGTCAATGCATATGTGCTGGCACTGATGACAAAGCGTATCCTGAAAATGTAAGTCTCCTGCTACGCTAGGCCCAGCCAATGCATTTTTTAATTCTGATTTTCCAAACAGCTTGATGCTATTTCATTTAACCATATTTACTTTCTAGATGCTGGGTTTTGATTTCTATACCCTCCGTAAGTGAATTAAATGGATTTCTCATTCAGCATGGCTAGTTGTTCAGTAGAACTGGCTTCACACTGGCATCTTCCAACTTGGTCTAGTTGGCAGTACCCAGTCATGCTTAGTCATCATGCTGTGACTTCTCAGTTACTGGATCAGTCATGTAAAAAGAAAAAGAATTTTATAAAAAAATCTTTGCAACTTGAAAATATATTTCTCAAATGGGAAGCACTATCTCAAAATATGTGTTCCATTGATATGTCTAAAATCCTGTCTGAACAATTTTATTGCTTTCAGGGATGAAACAAAACAAAACAAAACAACAACAACAACAACAAAAACCAAACCAAACCAAACCAAAACACCAAAACCCAAACCTAAGACTATCTTTATTCCAGAGAACTTTTTAATATAGTAAGTTAAAGGGGTGACAATAAACACTATAACCTTGCTACAAAGCCGATCATAAAGAATACATCCCTTGGCAAGGTTTTCATAATTATGTAAAATATATGTATTCAAAGGAATTCTTAAATCACCTAAGATATTACCTATACTATCTGGGAAAGTTTCCCTTTATGATTTAAATAAATCTTTAGGGCTGAGAAAGGTTACTATATCTGTCCCACTGTAACATAATCTCATACACTCCTTTTATGGAGTATGACCTTCTAAAATAAGTGTTGAATTAAAATTATATATAAAAGATTTTATTTATGGGAACAGTTTAGAAACAGGAAAACCACTAAAAACATATTAAACAGTTAAGTCAGCTGAAATCTGGGCTAATACAGTTTAAATTGACTTATCAAACTAGGAAGGAAGTGACTACAACAAATAAAATGATTCCTCTGAGATAAAATATTCAACAAATGAAAATTATGAGAGTTTGGGGAATTAACTATGACTGTTTTTCTTCTACGGTCTTAGTCTGAAACCATCTCGGTTTTGTGTTTGGTGTAGGAAGTGCATTTATCATGAAACTGTTGATAGGTTGAACAATGGAGAAGTGGGATGGTGATGTCAGCCACTCCCTTTGGGAATGAGATTGCTTCATGAAAGCTGAAGTGAAAATCCTGGGGTTTGGAAGAGAAGAGCCAAACGGGAAAACCAACAGCATTGTTCCTCAGGTTTCATGAGGTGAAGGGGCTTTGATAAAACAGGACACAGTCTGTACTCCCCACTCTTGAAGGGAAATCAGGTGAAAGCAGGAAAACTGTCAAGATCCTGAGTGAGTTCTGAGACGAGCCTTTCATTTATACTCTGATGACTCATGCTTCCTGAGTGGTGATAACATAGAGATATATATTGTAACCTTCATTTTCATCAGAGCTCTCAGTGGGAGGTTCACAGAAGGAACAGTTTTTGACAGACTGTCACGTGCCCCTCTGTCCTGCAGAAGAATTATAAGCCATACCTGGAAAACTCATTTTTAAAAGATAGATGAGATTTCTTTTCAGTCAGATGGGTAATTATCTCCTAAGCATCATCATATAAATGTTTGCAGGATATTTATAATGACTATTTATATGCCTTAATTGATTTGTTTGTGGCAATTCATGCAAATTACCATAGCGCCAACCTAAATTGAATTATAGCTTTAAAAATAGTTCAAGAGAAAAGCAAAATTTGATATGAAAATCTATATAAAGCACAAGACTTACCATTTTGATCATTTGTAAGTGTACAGTTACACTTTCTGTCATGTTAATTACATTTACAAAGTTGTGGAACCTGTTAAAAATGCCCCTTCATCTCTGCTCTCCTAAGACTCTGCTTATTTACATTCTGTTTTTAGTAATTCATCTATTGCAGATATTTAATATAAGTACAATTGGCTAATATTTGTCCTCTCAAGTCTTACACCACTCAGTATGCCCTTTTCAATGATTATTCTTGTTGTAAAATATAAGGAGACTACCTCTGGTAGTTTTTTTTTTTTTTTTTTTTTTTTTATCTCACTTTCTTATAATGAGTAATTATATACTTTCATTTGCCTGAGAAAAAACCCATGAGGTATGGCTATTTGCGATGAAGTCATTTAAATGATTAAGAAAGCGAGGATCTGAGAGATAAGTGGTCAGATTAGATTAATTACTACCAGGCTTGCAATGACTGATTTTAGTTCATAACACTCCAAGCCACAGCTCCTTTGGCTTCACCATCCTCTTCCAACTAATTTCCTCTTAGGCACCCTTGACCTTTCTTTCCTATACTTTGTACATGTACACATCAGATATGTCTTCCCTCTTACATCTTTAGTCTACTGTCAGAGTTTGGGACAACCAGGAGGCTAGTGGAGTGGAGATGACCACATGCTACTCATTTAGGGAAATGTTTAGCTAAGAAAGAGACTGGCGTACACTTGGCTCATTTATCTTTAGAATATCTCACATAGGATTCAGAGCTTACACACTTTGATTCATGTCAATTGGTGCCACAGTGTAACTTTTAAAACATATTTTAAAGGACATTGACAGACATTTAACATAACTTACAGTGCTGTCTACTTCAAGTACAGCAAAATTATCTGCAGGAAGAAATGTTTTATAATTCTGCCATAAAGAAAAAAATAAATGTAATGTACATTCATTCATATGCCTGAGTCATTTGCTTTGAACTTTTCAGAGAGAGATAAATCTGGTTGATTTTGGAAATCCCATAAGACATTTCTTTTTTAACAATGACATTGAACTAGCACCTTCTGGAAACATCTCCACTTTCCCCTATAATTGTTATGATTCAGAAATATGCCAAACATAAAAAGTCAGAGTAAAGCAAACTTAACCTGAGGTTGACTAAGACTAAAATCTACTGCCAACACTTATCAGTGTAATTGTGAATTATAAAGCTAATAGAACACATTTTCAAATGTAGTTGTTGAACGTATTTGAAATACGCCCAGTGAAAAGTAAGACAGTCATGTTGCCTCCTAACTCATTGCTGGCTCCCCATTATCTGACTCATCCCACTTATCATAATGCCTCTGGAGTTACTATCTCTGTATCTACGTTCAACTACCCAACTATTTCCAACTTCCTAAAAACAGGTAGGGACAAATGGTGAAGGTTAGTTTACTGGGTGGGCCTTACAGTGCAAGGAACAAGTGTTACTTGCAATAACTAACTGCCTCATAGAAATAAATACAAAGAAAGGAAAGAAAAAGTGATGTTTCTGGATTTCCACATTTTACAGATTCTACTGTTCAGAAGGTTAAAAGGGCAACAAGGCTTTAAGTTTTTCCAGTCACTAACAATTACACAATGTGTCTCCTAACAGGATGTAAGAAGAGTCTTATCTTTGACAGAGAACATGTAGAAATTAAGTAATAAGCTAAGTCAGATGGGGGTAAAATAAGATTTTAAAAAATCCTAAAGTCTGTCACTGCCACTGCCTAATTGATACAGTGATGCTAGAATTGGCTCTGGAGAGGATGATTCAGGGATGCAGGGATTAGCTCTATGCACTTCTCCCAAACTGCAGAGAACAGAGCACCATCACTGTGGCAAGCAAACTTAAACTCTTGGGGAACAAATACGAGGTAGATTTGATGAAAGCACATTATAGGCATACATAAATTCTGAATTTAAAAAGGAAACAAAATGTTTTGTAAGAGACCCATTCTAAAGGCAAAAATAGAGTGATCAAAATAGTAACAATAAAAAACTTAATTGAATAAAAGTCTTAGGAATGGAAATAACTCTTAATTATAGAGTTTGACAAGTCTTACTTTGTTTGGGATAAAAGTAAAGAAAAGAAGCCACATCAAAATAACATTATGTTAAATCTTTAAAATATATCTTGATAAAGGAAAATTGCTGTAATAAGTGGAATAATTTATCCAGAAAGGAGGAGGAAATTTCGTCCGATTTTAAACATTTTCTTCATAACACTAATAGATACAGAGACATAAAACAATGGTAATGTAAACTTGTTGTACTTTAGAACAGAGAAAATTCCTCTAAAAGAAAACTAAGGTATTTGATCTATCATGCAAGGAGAAGGCTGTGTTTTCAGTGATAGTAATCTGTGAATACATATCCCATAGTAATGTAAGTTAAAATCTTTTTTGACAATGCAGTTTAGGTGACTGACAAGAAACCAGATTTAAAAACAAAAGTTGAAGATTTATAAAGAATGAATGAACATATAATTGGCTGAAATGCAGCATTCCAGATAATTGTGTCTAGTGCTACAAACAAATTATCATTGTTGAAAATGTTCTAATATCAATAACAATTTAATAATGAAACTTGATCCTAAAACTCCAAGTTATATAACAAAGGGTGAGAGATGGTGGGATGTGGAGCAAGCAACAGAACTATGAGGAGAAGTTGCCTTGAAGCCTGTTCAGATTCACATTTTATCTTTGAGGAAACGGATATTAAATCCTGTTTCTGCAAATCAAAAGTAACAAGAAACAAAGAAATTTAAAAGAAAAATATACCTATATACACCTATAAATATTAAGACGAATCATAAATCGTCATGATTTTCACAGAAAGATGTAAGTTCACAGGGGGAAAAAGAAGCACATGAAATGCATAGTGAGTGTACGAATGGTGAGACTACTGTCTCTTTTCTTTCATGCTTCTTAAATTTATTTACGATAATTCGTTATAGTTACAATCACAAAAATCAACCAACATTGCTGAAGGGGTTTTTGAAAAGGGGATTTTAGGCACAAAGGGGAGTATTTTTGGGGAAGGGCAGGAGCTGGCTATGTTTGACCTGTGATGGACCTGCCGCAGAGATGGCCTGTCTGGACTAGAGAAAGCTGCCAAAGGCAGAGGCTGCCTCTAGCACAGCCCACAACAAGGTGACAGAGAGTTTGTCCCAGCTGATAGACCGCATTGAAGATTTTGGTTTTGACGCTCAAAGATTCCTTATAAACAAGAAGGCCAGAAAATGCAAATGAGACTTTTGTTTTTTAAAGGATGCTTTTTTTGCTGGGTGTCGTGGTGTACACCTGTGATCCAGCAGTTAGACGATGAGGGAAAGGGATTGTCAGTTCCAGGCCTCCTACAAGCCTAAACTGTGCATACAGAGAGGCCTTAAATCAGAAACAAATAAACAAACTTTTACCATTCCACTTTTGTACTTCATTAGGAAATATTAGAGTTTTTTAGTGAGAATGCTAAGCATCTCTGTCTCAACCTTGTAGATATGATTGCTGTAACTTTAAAATTCAATAAATGGTAACAACTCCAGAAAACAAATGGGCTTAAGGAACGTGTGTGTGTATCCGTTCATGCTTGAAGTAAAGTGATTGGAGGGACAGATGAGATCAGATATTTAAAGGATAAAACACTGACTGTATATCGAATATTACATAGTAAATATCTTCCTTTTCTACAGAACTTTTATTCTGCCTAACCACTGTTATTTCCTGTATTCTCCATATTATTATTTTTCTTCTTTGCTCCTCATCACTGACCACATGGAAGAGTTTGATTTTTAGCAACAACCTGTTATGTAAATAAATAAAACAGTGAGGTGGCCTAGATAAGCAGGCTGACATGGGAAAATTAAGATGACTCACAGCTCTTGAGTCTTTTAAACATCTTGCTTTCACTCTGGTATATTTAAGGTACCGAGGCACTATTTTTAGAGGTATAGCGTTTATGAGATCACAGGGATCACTTTCTATATCTCACTCTTTGGGGTTTCCTTTCCCCACTCTGGTCCCAAAATAGAAAATTAAATTGCATGTCCCCGGATAAATAGTAGGCAAGTTCCACCAAGACCCACTCCTAACACTGCCAGCACGGCCATGCAGTGCCCTGGCACAATCAATTATCTCTCCATCAACAAAGCCTAGCCCCAGAGGAGAGTGATCTGGAAAACTTTACTTCTCAATCCTCTCATATGTTTTGTTTTAGTTTAATGTGTTTGTCTGGATACTTTGACACCATGGTGATAGGCATCATAGAAATAAATAGAAAGAGACAGAAAAGAACTGAAAAATAAAAAGGAAAAATTGGGAGATTAGGAATGGTACTTCTATCTGAATTATATATATATATTTCAGAACTCCGAGGTGGATTTAAAAGGGACCGTGCATCAGACATGTTAGTGAATAATTATCCTAAGAGTGCTATTTTGCTGACACTGGACTATGGAGCTCATTAGTATGCCACGAGTATTTAATTCTAAAAAATGGTGCGCTAGCTGTTTCCTGATGCATATTCCTCACGGCACAGCCTAACTCTGCATTTAACTCCTACTAACCTGTTCATGTGGCATGGTCAAAGGGAAGGATCAGAGGTAGAAAGACGTGAGTTTGGACTCTGTCACCATCTTCTATTGCTTATGCTATTAATCACCCATAAGGCTCAATTTCCCCATCTCTAATGCGTTCCTATTAATGTTGACCTTAAATACTTGTGGCATTCCAAAATGACAAACGAAAGTTTTTACCATGATGCCCAGTATGCAGATGTTTAAAAATTGCTTGTCTCATTCCTCATTGTCCTAAAAATGTAAATCACTTGGTTTTGTTTAATGAAATAAATGTTTGAGAAGAAGAAATGAGACCACCAGTCTCTGCGCCTGTTGAATTTTACAAATGTTTTACAAATTCTTTTCTCATTACTCTGTCTCTAAGTAGCATTGAATGTCTGCAGATTAGTAAGTAACGGATTCACTTGTTCTTTGTTATTAGCTCACTGATGCTCACACTGGCCACAGAAGTGAGATGGGTCTTGGAAAATTTCATAACAAAGGGCCAGAAGCACCCTTGACAGTACAGTGTGCTTGATGTCTCCCCCATCCACCTCTGATACAATTTATCCAATGGTGCGAGGACTATGTTTTTTCCCCCTGATCTTATCACAAAAAGCCTTAAACTAGAACTAATAAACTATACATTTCTTGGAAAAGAATGGCAAGGAGAAATTGGAATTAGTTATTTTCTGAGTTCTTGTAAGTACTATGCATATTCTGAGGATACTAAAAATCAATTTAGAACCCAGCAGGGCATACATGTAATTTTCATTGTTCTATCCCTTCATAGTAGCATCTCTTGAGCATCATAGGACACTGTATATCCTAATCTTTTTTTGTTGAGAAAGGAAATTTTAATTCTCTGTTTTAACTTTGCACATAAACCCAAATCCTCAGATATCATTTTTTTCATATTCCTAATCAAAACAAAGTTCTCGGAGTGATTGGTGGGAGCAACATGCAAGCTAATGGAATGTTGGAAAAGTCTGTTCTGTAAGCTTGGGCTGGTGCCGTTAGCCCCAGGGTAGATGTTGCCTGTCCCAGAATGAGAAGGCATGTAGCCATACAGATTCCTGGTACTGTCCAAAACCAGACTGAATGCATAATGACAACAGTTTGCATCTTTAGATGAGTTTAAGCTGCTTTCTAAACATTTGGAAAATTCCCTGGGTTGAGAAAGAAGAATCTAATTTGAGAGAACCCCATCAATCAGTTGGTTAACCTATATGTGATGAGTGGCTACATTGTGATTTGTGTATAGCTCTCATGGGTGTGGAGGCAGTCAAACAAAAAAAATACTCAAGTCCTTACTCAAAGTAACTTACAAAACTAATTGAGAAACCAGAACAAACATCCATAAAAAATTAGAAAATAATTAAATGCTAATGGATGACTGCTGACTTTGAGTGTAATAGGAATTCTTAGGAGAGAATGAGTGTGAGCAGAAAGAGTAGGGAAGGATTTCTTAGAAAAGATATAAATGTTTTAAAGAAGAAATGTGCGAGAGGAGGCAAGTCACAAGCCAAGGAAACAGTGTGCGTAGCTCCTGGGCTGTTATGCACATAGGTGGAGGGATGCATGTCATTCGCAGTGGGACACAGTAGAAATAAAGATGGCTCTCAGTCTGGTCCCTGGTCTCTGTGCTGTAGATCAGATACAGTGCATGATAGGTGCCCCACCTTGGAACTCCGCTTATGGAACTAGACTGTTTTGATTAGATGGTGTGAAAGAGAAAATTACTGAAAGTTTTAGTAGAGGATATTGTGAGCTAGAACATCTCTGGAGAGAATGAAGATAACTTGATGTTGGTCATTTAAATATTTCTTAGAACAATGAAGAAACAGCCTTTTCTCTGAAAGCAGGGTGACTACTATGAAGGGGTAGAAATTTATATATTCCTACTTGGCTATCAAAAACCTGGGTTCCGATAAGTGAAGGCTTTCGTGGGACATGCCCCTTGGGCTAGTATGCAGATATAAGTGAGTATATACCATTTGATTCTTTCTGCTTCTGGGTTAACTCACTCATTATGATCATTTCTAGCTCAATCCATTTATCCACAAATTTCGGGAATTCCTTGTTTTTAATAGCTGAGTAGTATTCCATAGTGTATATGTACCACAGTTTCTTTATCCACTGGGACAGAGGGGAAGGCATCCTATTGGGACTCTAAATGAGAGACGCATGGGAGAACAGCAAAATATAAGGATACAGAGGGTCCTAGAAATCTACAAGTAGAACAATATGATAGGCAGATTTGGGTCCAGGGGTCCCGCTCAAACTAAGGCACCAGCCAAGGACAATACAGGGGGTAAACTTTAAACCCCTTCCCAGATCTAGCCAATGGACAGAATATTCTCCACAGTTGAGTGGAGAGTGTGATACGACTTTCTCACATACTCTGGTGCCTCACATTTGACCATGTTCCCTGGAGGGGGAGACCTGGTGGCACTCAGAGGAAGGACAGCAAGCAGCCAAGAAGAGACTTGATACCCTATGAGAATATATAGGGGGACGTAATCCCCCTCAGGAACAGTCATAGGGGAGGGGAATAATGGGAAAATTGGGGGGGGGGGAATGGGAGGATACAAGGGATGGGATAAACAAAACAAAACAAAACAAAACAAAACAAAAAAACAAAACAAAACAAAACAAAACAAACAAAAAACCTGGGTTCCTTGGGGGTCAGAAGACATCACTGACATTACTATTACATTTTTAATAGTGTAGGTTTAGGTTTGATGCTTGGTTCTGAACTTCACATGTGTTTAGCCATGAGCATATAAGATATCTTGATTTAACAGTAGGTCCCTCACCAGGTGTGGTATACAGGATTATCAGATGGCTCTTTTTTAAATTTTTATTAATTTATTCTTGTTACATCTCAATGGTTATCCCATCCCTTGCATCCTCCCATTCTTCCCTCCCTCCCATTTTCCCCTTACTCCCCTCCCCTATAACTGTTCCTGAGGGGGATTACCTCCCCCTGTATATGCTCATGGGGTATCAAGTCTCTTCTTGGTAACCTGCTATCCTTCCTCTGAGTGCGACCAGGTCTCCCCCTCCAGGGGACATGGTGAAATATGAGGCACCAGAGTTCGTGTGATGGCTATTATGATCTTTCCCTTGTATGATTCCTTTCAGTTGGGTATCATCTGAACTAACAAGTAGGATGCGATATCACTTCATGATTACATTATGGGGATTTAAAAATGTAATTATTATTTGTCCCTTGACCTCAAATTAATTCAAACGGGAGAATTTATACCACCGAATCTCATCATGTAAACTATAAAATAGAGTTGGAGGAAACAGAAAGAATAAATGTGAGAGACTCTCTCTGCCTATGTGCATAATAGCCCAGGAGCTATGCAGACTGTTTCCTTGGCTTGTGAAGCCTTGGATCCTACAGCTTCAAGAACAAGAGGTAGGAAGAGGAGCCTGAGATGGAATCACGGTTCAAGATATTCCCTTGACTGTCCTTGAAGGGGGCGGGCATAATGCCATGCTCTGCTTAGAATTCTGACCTACAGAATGCAGGTCTTTTATCACTTTTATTAACATATATTAGGTATGCAGCATAGTCATTGGTTTCATTACATCTCTATTTTCACATATGTACATAATCCTGTTTGATACTGCTGTTACCTTCTTTTTCCCTTTCATTTCTGCTGACCCCTTCTTTCAAAAATTTCTTTCTTCCATTTTTTATTTTGTGACACAAAATGAAAACTTAATTAGTGTTGCTTACAGAAACATGGTGAGGGTTTATTTGCAAGAATGTGGGGGACTTATTCGTGACGACATCATTGATAAAATGTCTCTCCTGGCTTCAGTATCCACTGGCTATTGATAAATCCTAAGGGAGGGATAGGGACTCATAACACTCTCCACCAGTCCATGGTGAAATGTTGATGGAACAAATCATGTGCAGGTCTGTTCAGGTAATTGCACGTCCTGTTAGTTCATAGGTGCAGTGGCCGTGCCGTTCTCAGAAGACAGTTTTATACAAGCACCCCATCCTACCTAAGGCTTCTTACCTTCTAAGGCTCTTTCATGTTGTTACCTTATCCTTGGGGAGAAATAGCATATAGATGTCTCATTTAGTGTTGAACAGTCAGCATGTCTAGCAGGGAGGTGACATAACATCCAGGGCCTATGACTGAGTAAGACTGTCAACATGTTTACCAGAATACATAGTGCTTTAAGCCGCTGAGTATACTATAAATTGTTACTCAGCAAAGGTACACCAATATGCTACTAAACACAGATAATGAAAAATACGTTAGTTCTTTTGGGGGAAATTAAATAGGAATACCATTAAATGAAACATAATATGTAGAATGCATGCGTTAATGTGCTGCTTGGCATGTAGTGAGTGTATCACAACCACACCAGGCTTCTACAAGAGTTTTGGGCTAGATGAATGCTTTCATTCCCAGAATACTTTCTTAGAGTGAGAAGTATACACAGGGAGATTAGATATCCACATTTTGGACCAGTTTATTCTTTTTCTTAGTTACTGACCCCCTCTTTTACCCCTCTGGTGAAGTGTTGTTCAAACCTTAAAACCTTCCAGAGTCTCACAAACACTGCATATGGTTTCCCTAGGAAGATATGACTCATATAAATCTTGTCACACTTGATTTTGAGTAACCTGGACAAGCCACATTATTTTCCTTTCCTATTTATTTTCTAAAAATCTTCCCTAACATGATCAAGTGCTTTAGCATCTTCAGAATCCAGTTTACATGCCTATCTGAATCATCTCGTAAGTGCCACCTCAAACCATGAGTCTCAGCGAAGACAATATAGCCTTGTGCCAGCCCCATGGTCCCTTCTGAGTTAAGTTCTTTCTTAGCATTCATATAAAAGACATTTTATTAAGTCTATAACCCAGCGTCAAATGCTAATTCTCATATTCTCAGTGCTGTCAGTGTCTAATTCTTCCTTTATTGTATTCAATCCCCTAATAGTCATAGGGACTGGCCAGATAGGGATACACTTCTATGGTGATGTTGTCTTGCTTTTGTCTTGGGGAAAGATGACGATTTATATTGCTCAGTTCTTCCACTTCCATTCCACACAGAAACTTTTCTCATCACCCTATGTCCACCATCCTCATCATCCAGGCCGTGAGAGGCCCTCTCATTTCTTTCTTAAAAGCCCTTTCCAGTTCAAGCTGCTCAGATGCAGAGAATTTCCTGATCAGAGTAGTTTCTTGCACAGGACCTGTACTGATGCGTCTATCTGCGGGCTGAATTTTGGGGTTTTATTCTCCTCCTCTCTCTTAATGGCTAGCCCTGAAGATTTGTCTTCTGTCACTTCTACAAGTTTCCCTTCTTCCTCAACTGTTTGATTTTTCCCATGAGTTTCAGAACTTTGGATCCAAGGTAGGAGATCTTAGCACAGACGTAACTTGTACTTTTTTTTTCACACTAGTTCACTTATTACAAGAGCAAGCTTACACACTTCCATCTCATTCTTCCTTTCCTCTATTTTTTCCTGCTAAATCAGAGGCTAATGTGGCAATCAACATCCACATTTTTTTCTACTGAAACTCCTCCACTGTGTAGAAATCTTTCCTGGCAGAATGTTCAGCCTTAATTGCATATTTTATTAGCCATAGAAAAGAACATACAACTGCTGCCATAGTAGCCTTATAGTCCTGACTCTATCTTGTAAGTACTAATTTCAGGGCCTGAAAATAGCTTCTAGTCCATCAGTAATTTTGTGGGCATTTCCATACCCATACTGGGTAGACACTATTTACCAAGGAGTCGTGCCACCCCCTAGGGTCAGACGAAGGTGGTCACCAAGGATACCACAGTTTCAGCTTTGGTCTTAGGATTTAATAGTAGTGCAGAAGTTCCCCCATACCACAAGAAGAAAGGTAACCATATCGGTATTGCTCCTATGTGGGATCCATCCTCAGACAGGTGTATGTATCTTATCATCCGTTGAGATTGCCATGCAACAGCTTCTCATGAGTCTTCTTTTGGTTCTGTTGGTTCTCATCTCAGTGACAATTGTGTTGTGTGGCTTTTCCTGGTGAATCACAGATAAACATGCATTCATGCTAGGTAGGGCAAATGAAAGGATAAAGAAGACCATGCACTCATACCTAGCCTGGTAAGTGGAAGAGTTTACCAGGGTTACTTACTTGAGCGTGGGTAACTCAAAGGCAGCTGCATCATCAAAAGCCTACCCATTACAAGTGATGACTCACAAACCTGCATCCCTAGAGCTCTTGCCTTGCTTCTTGGTAGCTCTCGTGTCAGTGTTGTTTCTCCTCTCTCTCAATAATTGCTTACTGCTTGTGGAGCCTTTGAAAGTCCTTGTTAGTCTTGTAACTTTTCTAGCTCCCTGAATAGGTTTTGCTGATTTTTCTTGAATCTCCTAACTTTACTGCTATCCCACATCTTGTGAGCCTATTGCCCCCCCTCAGGAAGAGACTGTTTCCACTTGCAGGAAATATATACAACAAACAACTACCTTTGGTAAGCTGTGTCTGCAATCCTTATTCAAAACAAAAGTGTACAAGCCTGAATGCATGAAACTCACAACCATAGTCCTAATGCATACGAGATCAGCAGGAATCAATCCCTAGACCTAGGTGTTAATATAGGATGCTGACACACAAGTTTAACAATCTTATATCCCAAGTGATGTATCGAGGGATGATACCCATATATCGAAAAGTGAAGCTGAAAATATTGACTGGCATAACGCAGGCATTGTGTATGGCCACTATTGCCACATGGGGAAAGTGTTCACTTGAAGTAGTTGGTAAAGACTTGTGTATCCAACCAGTTTTGTCTTTGCCCTCCTCCTAGAATAGAGTGGGCAGACAGCAAAGGGTACAAACAGGAGCTTCTTTGCCAACTTGGGAACCACAAGCTTTCAACGAGACAAAACAGGCAAAAACGATTTAAATCCACTCTAGATTTAAATGAAACAAGTCTGAATTTTGAGTAACAGTGGGACATTTACAGAAAGCCCTCAATATTGGCGGCTTTATGTTACAGCCCCAGAAAGTGTCACTGCTCAAAAGGTTTGTGGAGCTTTCCACTCCTGGGCAAGAGCAGTTCTTTACAGAGTCTGCAGGTTACTGGTCACAGGTTCCAAAGACTGGAGACAGGTCTCTGAAGGTATAGATAGGTCCTAGAGGCTGGAAACATCTACAGGGATGACTTGACTTGCTTTGCCTCGCTGAGAGCAGAGTCTTGGAGGCTGGGGGAGGAATGAGTCCCTCTTCCAGCATCCGTCGGTAGTGTCCTGTAGATTGGATCCAGTGAGCTCACTGTCTGGGGTGCAGGGAGATTCCAGTGAGTTTATATATACCTGTTACCCCTTTCCCACCTCCAGTGTGGAAGGCAGTGTTCCTTATCTAATGGGCAAGCGAGCTGGAAGCCGAACCCTTAAGTCTTCAGGCTTCTTCCTCTGAAGAAAGGAGTCCCTGGAGTCTGGGCTCCCTGCCAGAGCTGCGAGCTGAGTGCAGTATACAATAAGATGAAGAAATAGGATCAATCAGAAAAGAGCTGTCAAAATTGATTGTGGGGATGGGTGCAGGGGATAACCCAACTGGCCAAAAGCCGCCAGTAGTTCACAATCAAACTCACCAGTCTCTGTCTCTGTAGAGTTTGGGAGCCTCAGGAAAACGTTTGTTTCTGCTTGTTCCTTGTTAATAAGCCACCTTTGCAGCAGCTGTTCTTTTGTTTCTTTGCGCGGGGCGCGGGGGGAGGGGGGTGGTGGCTGGGGGTGGGGGCCGTGTGGCACAGGGAGAGCTACTGCTGGTACTAACAGTTATCAGCAGCCTCCACTCTGCAGCTCCTGTGCTCTGTAGGCTTGAGGCTGCCTGCTGTCAGAAAGCTCTGTATGGGGAGGCATCTATCCGCATCACAGTCATGACAATGAGTCTGTGTTCTGGGTCAGCTACAAAGTGCATGATTGGTGCTCAGGATAGACCTCTGCTACCAAAGACCTCATCTTTCATTAGGAGAAAAGGTAAATGACATCACAAAAAACAAAACAAAACAAAACAAAACAAAAAAAAAAAAACATGGATGCAAGCACAGCCGCAGCATAGGCTTGAAGCTACAGGGTACAAAGAATATATCTCTTGGCTCAGTTTCCTCTGGAGTCAGAAAACCAAGTGTTGCCTGGAACTGGACTTTTGCTGAAGTGTATATAAGTTACTTTGTATCGGACGGGAAGGTATTTTAGGCAGAGGGGATAGCCTGGGCCAAGTTGGCATTAGTGACAGTGGGAATTTAGATAACTCGATATCAAATAGAGTTTTAAGCAGCAGTCGTCAATGGAGACACAAGAAGCTTGTCTTTATCTTTATTATATTTCAAATACATTTCAGACAAGTTAAGATTTTGTATGGTCCTTAAAACATCGAGCAGTATGGTGATAGTACATAATAGTTTAGAGAAAGAATAAATAAATAAAAGTAGGAATACCATTTAGGGTGACACTGTGGCAACCTGTGGGAAGGGTGGGGAGTGGATGGGTTGAAATAAGAGCATTCTGGAGGTAATGGGAAAAAAGGATAGCTCAATAAATTTGAATTTGAACCAAATGGAGTTGTAGGTGTAGAAGGCATCAGAATATGAAGACGAATTTTGCATTTGGGAGCTGATTTACAATTTAGATAATGTTGCTATTTACTGAGACAGATAGTAGAGAGAAAAGGGCAGATACTGAAAAGCGATGCTGATTTCGAAGACTTTACAAGACAAGCGGATAGATAGGAAATTTAAAAAGGTTCACTGGGAACGTACCTGGAGTCAGGTGCATGTCCTCAGGACTTCTACACAAATTTCATTTTCTTCATCCTGTATCACCATCGCCCCCGCCCCCCCCCCCCCCCAGGTTTTCAGAGTTTGTTTCAGGCAGCCACCATCCTCTTCTGAGCCATCTTTTGGAGGAAGCTGATGCTATTCTAATCTCTGGGAGTGAGACTGAATAAATCTGAACAGACAGGCGCCCCTACGCCCAAGACTGGCCCACATCTACCTATCCCCTCCTTCTGTGTTCCTCTTTTCCCTTTCTCTTTCTTCCTTTCCTCTTTGGTATGTTTCTTTTGCTCTCCCACGAGTTCTTCCTTTTTACTCTTGCATCAACAACCTGTTATGTTCTGACTGGTACAGGGCTTTGTTCAGCTCTTTGAACAACAGGCTATTTTATCCTTCTCTCTAATTAACAAGTTCACTTGCTAGTTTTGTAGACATCGACTGTACCTACTCACACCACACATGAAAATGGGCCATCAAGATGGCTCAGAGGGGAAAGGTGCTTGTACAGTAATCTGAGTGCAATTTCTGGAAGCCACATAAAGGGGAAGGAGAGACACGGTTCTGCATAGTTGTGTTCTCGCTTCCACACACTTGCAAAGGCACACATGTTCTCCAACATACAAACAGGTACAATAGTAACAAATGTTTAAAATGTTTAAAGATGAAGCATGAAACCCCTAGTTTATAGTGAGTGACAATTTATTGCCTGCAGCAACACCAGTAGTAGTCAGAGTCCCATCATAGGGTGACTTTAAGATTGTTTTATAGTAGATACTAGCTCAATGGGATGCTTACAAGAATGCAAGCCTGCATTTGGGGAACCGGAGTCTTTTATTATGGGAAATAAACATGGCTGCCTTTGCTCAGGAAAAGGGAAGAACATTATATTTTTCAAGCCTATAGGTACATGTGACCTTTGTATTCAGAAAAAAAGTCTATACCCACAAACTAATTTTTAGCTAAATGTTAGCTTCAGACAAGACATTACTATGTAATTAACATGCTCTGAAGGGCTATGGAGAAGGTTCTCTTAACAAGTGCCCGCAGCATTGAGACACTGCGAGGTACATGCAGAGTTCTACAGCATTTGAGAAGGAAATCACGATGTCTGAAGCTTTCTAAGGGTGGATAGAGAAGAGTCTATTGGGAAACCTGAGAAGAGGCAGCCAACAGGGAAGGAGGAAACCAGAGGCCTGTTCCACAAGGAAGGAATGTCAGCAGAGTCCCCACACTACTGACACAATCTAGGATGCCTTGGCAATGATAAAAAGGGGGTGGGGTGGAGGAGAGGGAGAGACCTACCTCTTGAAGCATGGTACATAATGTTTTTGAGTTGAGAAAGGAGGAAAGCAGAGGCAGTGAGAGCATATGTTGTGTTTAATTGGGAAGGCCAGTGGAGAGGAAGGCACAATTGTGGGGAGCGTGACAAAATGGAGTGTCTGTATTTTCTAGGGTTTTCCTGCCTTTTTGTGAAAGAATACTCACAGTTGCTCTGTGCACATAAGGCGTTTGGTATTTTGTATATAGATGAGCAACAGGGCATTCAATCGAGGGGCGCACATGGTCCTGGCTGTCCAGCATTCCGGTGCACAGTGACATGAAGAAGAATGAAGAAGCCATTCTTCATATTTGGGACAGGGTTCAGCCTGTGGAATCCCATGAGCTATGGACTCAAACTCACTCATATTCAAGTACAGATTCTGTAATTTACTACGAGCTTTGGGATCCTTAGCTGGAACCTACATTTCTTCAGCTTTAACAGAGCTGGTGATAAATCCACTCAGGAGGTTGTGAGGAACACACAAAGTTCCCAGCAGAGGGCTTGCTCCATTAACAATAATTATTTTTAAAAGATGAGGCCCCCGCTTAAATCACTTTGAGGGCAAGAACTAAGACCTCAGCAGAATCACTTATAACTTTATGTGGAGGCAGCTTTGGTAGCTGAGGGACTGAGATGTAGCTCATGAGCTGCCCTCTTCCCTAAGCAGCACAGAGGGAAGGAAAAACACCTGACCAGTGGCTTCCTCTGTGCATTGCCATCCCGGGCATCCTTATAAGCCATTTTTGCTCTGAGTAATTTTAGCTTTCATGTTCAAAATAAAATAATTAATGTCTTAAATGCATTAGACAAACTCCATTTTTACTTAGCTTAGTAAATCCCTCTTCATTCAGAAACGACAGTTTGACTATAGTAGCACAAATACAAGTCTTGCATGGTATTTCAGGTGTCACACATTCTTAGACCCCTCCTGTAGCTCTTATAGATGAGGACATGTTGATATGGAGCCAAATGACAATTTAGAGTTCCATAAGGCTCCATTTCCCTTTTCCAATCTTTACTATTGAACATATAAAATTAATGATATTAAATTGGAGTCAAATGAATTACTACGGGGGCACTTATGATATCTCACGGGAAGGAGTGCTGTGAATCCTTTAGAGAACTGATCTGCACCCACAGCTTGTGTCATGAACACAGCTTTCAGTTTGGTACTTGCTTAGCAACTAATTAAACTAAGAAGAAAATAGGAGGCTTTAAAGTTTTAATTTACAAGCTTCCAGATATAATTGTTGTTATTGCACTACCAAAGACAGCTTCAGGAGTCTGCAGTTTGAAACAGCTTAATCTCATTGTTTTAATTAATTTTGTAAATCAAAAGGTCTGTGCTGTGCTAGATGCGTTATCGATTTGTTTTGCTTAACATAACCGTGACCTCACTGTCTCTGTGATTAAATCATATTCTGGTGTGATTTTTCCCTGAGATGAATTATTAATTTACTTATGTCAGTAGCTTTATCCAAATGTGATTTAGACTTTAAAAGTTCAACGTTGAACACCCTTGCCAGCTATAATTTAAAAATCCCATATTTCTGCCTTGTAAGTGTTTAGCATGATGGAATTAGCATTCAAGGAGTCTTATGTTGTACAGTGTTATTTGTGGGTGTTCTTTTACTCCTCAATCTGAATGCAGCATTCCTTCTGGAGATTATTTCATTAGAGAGAAAACAGGATTTAGATATTAGCAGTTCTGGTGTCTTCAAAGCCCTACTGTTGCCTCAGAATTATATGGTTTGAGCTGGTTTCTTAGACCTGGAACTATAAGAAAAAGAATGCCGCTCAATATCGACCTAAGGGAAATACTGTGGGTAACTCTCAGAACACCAAAGGATGTGGAGATGTGCACACTTCATGAAGTAAGAGTTAGTGGTGCTGTAGGGCTCCAAATTCAGTGTGAACATTGCTATACTAAGGATATGTTTGAAATGCCTCAGGTTATATTTGAAGTAAAGTGCATCATCTCAGAACAAATGGGAGTGTGACCACCATACGTCACTGAGGATTATTCTTGGCAGTTTTCAGCTTTAGAGTTGGGTGTTTAGAAACACTCAGTTTTTCTCTTCCTAGTTTTGGATGTTTACTGTCACTTAGAATCAGCCTGTGGTGTATAAAGGCACAATCAACAAAGTGTTTAATAAACCAATAGTCAGTGCAATTAAAATAGGGTGACGTCTTTATTGGGTTTTTAAAAATCCCATTAACATGATTGAAGTTTTAAGTAATCTTTTTAAAACTTAGTTCATTTCCTAATTACCAAGACTATTTTTTTTTTGGACAAAAAAGAAATGCCCTCAAGGCTTGTCAGAACTTATGCTGCAAAGATCTTTTTAAAATGATCAAAATGGTGAGGTAACCTGTCCAGATTCCAGAACGACTCTTTCCCAGTGACTGAGGTTGATATCATCTTCCTTAGAAACCCCAAACTTCAACATGACTACATTGAAATTACTCATGATGCCTGTGCTATTTGAGATGGACTTACTTTAAATATAGCAAATAAGTGGCAGGAAGTTAAATACCAGAGGATTTTTAAATGACAACATTAATGTAAGTATGCATTATTCAGCACCAAGACAAGCCGATATGCAGATCAGACAGGTCAATGCCCTAGGTGACAGCCCTCTCCAACTCAAGCAGAGTGGGTTCTTCATAATGAAGTCAGCTCTGTGGAAGCAATTTGCATCATGGATTGGGAAAAGGTGCACAGTCTCTGCTCTCTACATTGTGTTTGCTTGATCCCCTGCACTGTGCGTGTGGTGATTAACTATGCTGCCCCCATATATGCATATTTAAAACGGGCTTTTTTGTGTGTGTGGGGGAATTGCCCTTACCACGGAGATCACAAAGATATATCCCATCTGATTTTATAAGTGTGACCCCTCTCTCCACCGCGGCAGTGGAAACAGATCAGGGAGCTGTATCTTCTTCGTTAACTTCTCACACCTGAACTGCTCTCCCTTGGCTAAGAGTAGAGACCTTCATCCAGATGGATGACCTCTCCTGCAGCTAGGTGTGTTGGTACTGCCAAGCAGAGGTGGGGGTCCAGGAGCTGTGATGTTCGCTGTGTGCTGCTCACTCTGTTTCAATCTGTTTCCAAACATAGCCCATAGCATTCAGTAACTTCTTCTAGCTCCGACGAATGGAATGCTTGGTGTGTGTTTGTTACTCCTGTGCCCTCCCTGTTTGTTACACTAGCCAGAATGATTAAGATAATTACCGCCAATATCTTTTTTGAATTTTGAAGTAACGTGAATTTAAGGCACATTTTTTTTTCCTGGCAGGTGCTTAAGCAGATGGGATTTAAATGAAAAAAAAAATTTACAGACTATAGAACTTAGCTGTAACCTCATGTCCTCTGTAAATCTGAATATCATAACACATAAAAATGGCACCCCTAAAACAGCACTAGCTGTAGAAGTCCCCAAAGGAAACTTCTATGCTATAAGCAGCCTGGTGTCCTTGGAAATTGCTGTTTCTCCTTCCTCCTACTGGAGCAATTATGTGAATTGCATGTCCCCTGGAGCTAACATGAGAGGTGAATCACTTCTCCCTCTCTTTCTCTCCCACAGAGATGATGCAGTATTTGTTAACTGCCAACATTATAAACTCCACAAACTTTGGGGGAACTTTCCTGGGCCAAAAGTGTATGTGATATTACTTCTTCGTAATTTTAATATTGATTGGACAGATAGGAACAATGCATCAACAAGAGCATGTGTCTGTACACTGATTTCCATTGGCTCTGAAATTAACATGTTTTCTTCATTCTCATACAATAATCCTGGGAAGTAAATTCATTCATTCATTTACCAGCAAGTATTCACCAGTGAGCTACAAAGTAAGGTATACAAATATCATGTGTATGGTATTTGTACAATGTAATTTGAAAAAAATTGTTCATCATACAGTAAGTGAAAATAACCGGTAGTCTTGGGGAAAGCATATCAAGGAAAGGGAAGACAGATTTTCAGTTTAGAATTTGGGTACATGGGCGCTCTTTGAGTCCTCTTTCCTTGCTGAATCGTAACAAGGTTCATCAGATGGGGAGAAGAAACAGGATTACATTATGATAGAGTGTCTTTCTTTTATGGTAGCCATTTTAATTAGCTCAAACCGGAACAAAAGAATACAAATTCATAACCCAATCTAAAGTGAATAACTCACTGTACTAAACCCATATCTTTTTTTTTTTTTATCAGATTCTAAGCTTTCCTCAGAAACAAGGTCCATTTGAGTGGAGAGTTTTCATTTGGATTGCTACCAAAGCAAAATTCCTAAGGAAGACATTTTGTAGGAAGGAGTCTTAATTTATTTTTCTGCTATAACAGACTACCTGAGACTATAGTTGGCAGAACGACATTGGTTTATGTCTCTGAAGTCTGAGAAGTTCAGGATCTGGGGGCTGGTCTCTAACAAAGGCCTTCATGTCATTCCATGAAAGAAGGTGGAAGACAACAGAACAAGAAGAGACCACCCTTACTTTTATAAAGGTACAAACACCAGCAGTGAGGGTAGAATGTTCATACTTTAACTACCCATGAAAGCCCCGCCATAGTGATACTATTATAAAGGAAATTAAAATTCAGCATGAGTCATGGAGGAGGGAAGTATTCCAGCCAAAGCAAAGTAAAAGGCAGGGTGACACAGCCATTATAGGAATGTTTCTCATGGGCACATTTTGAGTGTTTAGAAGAACTACAAAGAATATATAGAACATTGCTGTATATATATATATATACTAATTAGTAAAAAAATATGTTAATAAAAACCTGACAATCTCAAAATTGACTTATTGTGAAAGAAGAATAGTTCATACAAATCTATGATTTATTTCTTGATAGTGGCAGCTAAAGGGTGTGTGAGTGTGTGCGTGTGTGTGTGTGTGTGAGAGAGAGAGTGTGCACATGTGTGTTTAATTTTTGAAATGTCAAGTGCTTTTAACCTGGCATAGAACAGTTAAATGCTAGTTTCAAGGCTGCTATTGCTGTGGATGGATACAAGATCATGAATCTCTTTAATTCCTCACCGATTAAGGTATCCACCTTGAATGCTCATTGCAATCATTATTGACTTAAGATTGAAGAAGTTGGTTAGAAGAAAAAGTGGGAATGAGCCTGGAACACATTGGCACAGGAGACAACTTCCTGAACAGAACACCAACAGCCCAGGCCTTAAGGTCAACAATTAATAAATGGGACCTCATGAGGCTGAGAAGCTTCTGTAAGGCAAGAGACACTGTCAACAGAACAAAGAGACAGCCTACAGACTGGGAAAAAATCTTCACCAATCCTACATCTGACAGAGGTCTAATACCCAAAATATATCAAGAACTCAAAAAATTAAACACCACCAAACTGAATAACTCAATTGAGAAATGGGGCTCAGAACTAAACAGAGAATTTTCAACAGAGGAATATCCAATGGCTGAGAAATGCTTTAAGAAATGCTCAATGCAGAGAAATGGAAATAAAAATGACTCTGAGATTCCATCTTACACACATTAGAATGGCTAAGATGAAAAATTCAAGTAACAGCACATGCTGGTGAGCATGTGGAGAAAGAGGAACACTCCTTCATTGCTGGTGGGAATGCAAACTTGTACAACCACTTTGGAAATCTATCTGGCGATTTCTCAGAAAACTGGGAGTACCTATTCCACTCCTTGGAATATACCCAGAAAATGCACCACCACACAACAAGAACATATGCTCAACCATGCTCATAGCAGCCTTATTCATAATAGCCAGAACCTGGAAACAGCCTAAGTGTCCCTCAGTTGAAGAATGGATAAAGAAACTGTGGTACATTTACACTATGGAATACTACTCAGCTATTAAAAACAAGGAAATGCCAAAATTTGTGAACAAATGGATGGAATTAGAAATGATCATAATGAATGAGTTAACCCAGAAGCAGAAACACTTACATGGTATATACTCACTTATAATTGGGCACTAACCCAAAAGGCATGTCCCACAAAAGTCTTCACTTACCAGGAGATTGGGATAGATGTGAGGACATCCTAGTGAGACTCTAGGTAAGAAAAATATAGGAGATGGAGAAATAGAAGGACCCAGAGCGTCCTAGAAACCTACAAGAAGAACATCGTGATGGGGGTGGATTGGGGCCCAGGGGGGTCTGCTAAAACTATTGCACTAATCAAGGACAATACAAGTAGTAAACATTGAACCCCTACTCTGATCTACTCAATGGACATGACATTCTCCACAGTTGTGTGAAGAATGGGGACTGACTCTGACATGAACTCTGGTGCCCCATATTTGACCACCTCCCCTTGGTGAGGAGACCTGATGGCATTCAAAGAAAGAATGAGCAGGCTACCAAGATGAGACTTGATAGCATATGACCATATAGTGGGTGAGGAGGTTCCCCTCTCTCTTAGGCCTAGGGGAGGGGAATAGGGTGAAAGCAGAAGGTTGGGAGGAATGGGAGGCTACAACTGATGGGATAACAATTGAATCTGAATAAAGTAATAAAATTAAAATAAAAAATTTTTAAAAATTGAATAAGGCAGTTTCTCCATTATATATTAATTTTAGAGTGATCTATTATTATTTAGCATTATTAATTTATCTAAGGTATTTTCACAGTAGCTCAGAGAAGCTGAGCTACTCTGGGACTGCTGATGTACACAAAATCACTATTGGCAATTGCTTCTTCCAGGTAAAAATATTTAACAACAAAGTAATATGCAAACATAGACTTGAAGATAGTTGGTAAACCTAACTGAAGGAGAGCAGGAGCCCTTAATCACGATCTTCAACTCCCTCTCAAAATCCCACAGAACATCAGAAGGAAACTGTGCCTCTCTTCCTAAGAAGGAGCGGGTGTCCATAGACAAGGATTCGGAACTCTGAATGGTACTCTTATGAAGGGCTAGGCCACAGGAGACCTATTCAATGTTATCCTGTTTTCTCCCATGAAGTTTCCATTTTTCCTCAAGGAAGGTGAATGTCCATTAGTGAATCTGCCTTATTTTGTTTACTTTAACTGGCAGATTTTTTTTTTTTTTTTTTTTTTTTTTTGCTGAAATCAATGGAGGCACATTCTGTCAGTAATGCTTGTCCAAGAAAGTAGACCCTGAAGGCGTACTCAGCTTGTCTTCTAGTCCCACTGTCCCTTGACTTTCTCCTAGTGATACCGCTTAGAATGTTGGCCTATCAGACACAGAGCTGCAGTGAGGTAATGGAAGGGGCACGAGATTTAGGATTGGAAGGAAATTGTGCCAGATTTTGAATGAGGGCAAATTATTTCACCCCTCTGATCCTTGTTTTTTCACTCCTAATACGGAAGTCTTATGAACCTTCCAAGATTTCCCCTGAGAACTGAATGGGTTAAAGTTGGTGTGTTTTCAGTGTAGCAAACACCCTTGGCCATTTAATTGTGTCCTCACCTTAAGTGTCTTTCCAAAATACAGTCAGATTTGTCTCAGGCAGATGATTCTGTCTATTTTCTTTTTTGTTGTTTCCTTTTTTAAAATTATCCCTATTAAAACAACCCATTTTAAACGATATTAAAACAGGAGTAAAAAATTTACTAAGTCCACACAAAGGTATTTTTGCTGAACTTCTTTCCTGGATCCTTGTAACTTTAATTGTTTTTCAATCCAATAATGATATCTTTTTAAGAACATGTTTTCATGGCCATAAATGTTTCACATAGAAACTTACCAATTAATTTTTATCATAACCTTTCATATAAATTAAGAGCTGGTACATTTCTCTGTTGTTTGAAATGAGAAGCACTGAGCTGTCAAGATTTTTAGTGGTAGAGTATTCCTGTATGAAAAATGCTTATTTGAAAGTTAGACTGCTCAGCTAGAATTTATATATTCACAAGAGTCAGTGTCTTTGAAATTCATGCTTTATATAATCCTATCTTTATTTAAAATTATATTGCTTTTAGGCAGCCTCTCGATTTTTTCTTATTAAAAAGTTTTTAAGCTGCATGAGGGAATACTAATTGTGTTTTGAAGATGCATGCCAGTTTTATTTTTAAATAAATTAAGTAAATAAGCAACAATGCTCTGAGAAACCATTTACTGCCATCAGCAATACTTTCGTGAATGGTTTAGAATGTTCCAGAAGATCATATTTGGTTTCAAAAGACAAATTTTTATTTGCTTGTATTGACAGAATCTGGAAGAAGATGTAGGAGCAGTTGCTAAAGTGACATTCCAAAACTATTTTGAGCAATGCCATCATGAGTGGAACAACACTGCCAATCTGGCCCACACCAAAGTGGACAGCACTCATAGCACTGTGTGACTCATGGTGTTCCTACCATTTAAAAATTTAACCACTGTGTGGTTAGAGTTCACATACAACTGATTTCCAATTTGGCTTTTAAAAAAGTAAACCAATCATGTAATTGATCGTTTTAGATAGTTAAGACTCACCATCTCTAAAGCAATCTATCATGTCTTCTTAAGAGAGTGGTTGGGGGTAGAAATAGTGTCTAACTTGGGGGAGGACCTATCACATCTTCCCAGTTAGATTTTACTAAACCGGTCCACAGTTATCTGTTTTGCATATGGGACCTCAATAAAAACATTTATTTATAATATTAGAATTTCTTGGCTTAAAATATGTCGAAGTGAATAAATTTTACCCTTAGCCCTTTAGAGAATTCCAGGTAATTAAATGCCTGCCTGAAAGCCTTCACAGAGATTCTTTTATTGCCTGTTTATCCTTCTTGTAGGACAAGTAAAAATTATTTCATATTCCAAAATAAATAAAACTTTAAATAATATAGATGACTGTTAATTTTCAACTAACATATGAGTAGTTTAAGATTCAACTCCTTCCTGCCTTTCAGTTCAGCTAGTACTAACTCTCTCGCCAGATTGAGAAGCAAGTGGCAAGCAGACACTCACCAAATGCTGGAGGCCAAAGCAAGAAATCATTCACAGGAGACTCACTCTGATATGATATACCCAGTCTCTTAGCTTCTCCTATAGTCTTTTCTTTTCTTTTTTATTTATTGGTTATCACTGTTAAAGAACATAGAAACATAATCTTCCAGCTATGGCTTATTTACAAAGGATGCTAACATTTTGACGGTCATCAAATACTGTTAGCATCAGATTCAGGTCATAGTCCAGTCTAAATACAAGAAAGCCTCGCATAACAAGGCTTCTTTTTTAAAAATATAGTGGTGAGAGTGTGTTACTATCTGCAAGAGAACGACATGGTGTGTCCTTTCTGTGTTGGTCTTATTGTCCCAGGAACAGAAACAGGAACAGAAAGTTGCCTGGTTGTTAGAAGAACCTGTCTTACACAGCTAGTTGTAATACATTACTTTTTCCTGATCTTCCCACCTAAGCCTCTTCTTACCATAAAAGGCACAGACATCAGGGATCCCAATAAGGAATATATACATATTCCTACTGTTATGTTAGTGTCTTAGGCAACATTGCAACTATAATAAAACATTTGGAAGGAGAAAAATCTAGGTTTAAATCCCAACATCTACCTTGCAAAATTAGTGTGAGGACTGAATGTCTCAACAGTATTGACAAATATAAACAGGGGCTGTTATTACTATCTTGTTAGTCCCAGCCCTTGAAATACCCATGAATATTATGTAGTAATATTAATGTTCATGGAATGCCTGGATATTTTTGCATATATCTGCTTTTAAACTAGGGTTCTCACTCATCTGTGGTTCTTACCTTCAAATCTTTAGTGTATAATCTGGTGTAATGACATAAACAAGAAAGGCAAAAAAGAGGGGCAGGCATAAGAGGGAAGGCTAAAGAGGGTCATATGTTGGTGGTATCCAACAGCTGTCTGATTGGACTTAAGGCGCAATCAATAGGAGAAAACATGTGCCTGATCCTGGGAATGTAGCCAATTTCCCAGGACCAATTGAGGTAATGGATCTTAGAGAAGACTCTCATGATGCCACTTTGCTGCATCAGAGTAATTCTTACATTCTAAATACTTACCCTTATCCCCACACCAAGTGTACCTGTCACCTCTCACCAGTGAAACTAGAGAAACCCAATCTGGTCAAAATACAGAAAGCAACTGATCATGAGGTGTCCAGACCCAGCAAATATATCTATGATACAAGTCTCGTATCTAAGGTTCTGGGGCTATTGCTGAATAGGAGAATGATTATTACAGCGAGAGGAGCGTGTATTCCCTAGAAATAAATGACAGGGAAGCTTCATCCAATATCTCAACAACAGGCCTGCTTAAGGAAGACCTGAACAATGACTACACCAATAGCCATCCTAACATGAAAGGGGGAAATCTCATGGGAACCCACCCTTAAACAAAGAACTACAGGCACCTAAAGAAGGATGAGAGCAAACTAGTCTCTCATAAAGGCGAACCCTCTAATTTGTTATTCAATAGCAACTGGTCGGCTCAGAAATATTAGACATACAAGCAACACTAATGGACTGAATGATATTTGTATATTTGTGTATTTATACATGCAGCAATAACAAAGAAAAAGTAGCCTTGAATATGAGAAGGAGTAAGGCTGAGGGGGCGGGATGGAGGAAGAAAAAGGAAGGAAAGAAATAATGTAATTATATTTTTAAAATAAAATAATAAAATAACCTAGCGTTTTAAGAGTTACATTGCCAAACCCATGATCCCAAGCAACTCCTTCAGTGAGTGGAAATGTAAGTTTTCTTTTTTAGGTACTGTTGTTTTTCTTTCTTCTGTTTCAGTGTCTATTTTCTTTTACCAGTGAGTTTTTTGTTTGTTTGTTTTTTACAGAAAGTACTTTTAGACGAAGGAGGAAGGTATAACATAGGTTACAAAGAGAAAATATTAGAACTATTATTGTCAATTCTCATACCTTGCGGGTTTTTCTTTTGTTTCAGCCAACAGATTGCTTAACAAAGTTGTGTGTGAAAACTGATTTGAGATCCACTCTTACACATATTTAACAATTTTGAAAGTCTTCTTCTAAGACAAAAGAGATCAATGTTAATAGGTCTCAGTGTATCCCATCAGACAATGGAATTTATTTAATATAAAAGTATCTCTGCTCATAAGCAACTTGCACTTCAAATAGTCCTCAATGGCAATCTGGTTTTACAATATCTTCACAGGACTGACTTTGAATATCTTGTGCTCTTCCATCTTTCTGACTGGACAAGGCACTGCAGAAAAGCACTTCAGCACCTCGAATTGATTGTTTCTCTCCCTATTCTGCCATGCCTTGGTTTTAACGCTCATTTTATAAGTTCAACTTGGACACTATGTTAACCCTCAGGCCACAAAGTATTGGCAAGCAGTTGACTTCGTTTTTCCCATTGGCAGAGCTGCCTTTCAAGAAACACTCCCTCCCTTTCTTTTGTTTGACTTGGCTAGAGTATTTCTTGCTTAAGGGATTTACCAGAATATGGCCATACCTGGGACTGAGTTAATATCAGGATAGAGAGTTGGGAATGGGAAGGTTATAAACTGACCACTGGGTGGATAACATCATTCTTCCAGCTTTTCAGAAAAACACATGCACATATGAGCCCTGACTTACAGAAGTGGAAAAATGAACAGAACATATGGTAAAGTGAAAAATTAATATTAATAAATGGAAAACCTATTTCCCCAACAGACATTTCATTTTAATATTGTCCTCTACTGGAATGATTTATTTGATTCTCTAATCTACTTGAAATGGGCAATAAGCTAAAAATTATAAGAAAAAAAAGCAATCAGAACAGAAACAAAAAGAAAAACAAAAAAGGAAAAAAGATAAAAACAAACAAACAAAAACAGGCTCTGTGTATCTGAAAAGAACGAATACTTAAATTTTTGTACAAAGAGTAGTTAGACAGTTTGCTAAACAGAACATTACTTTTCTGTGCTTTTAGTGTATCTTTAAAATGCTTAGAAATAGAAATAATCATTATTACTTATTCATGCCTGTATTGGCATATCTGTTACATTGAAATGGCCTCGAGAAGAAAAGTGAAACAGACTCCAATCATGGGAAAATCAGAGTTGTTCTGTGAGAATCAAAGAACTTTCTGAGAAACACACAACTTTAAAATTCAAGAACAAATATGGACACCAGCATCAAGACCACATAGCAGTGTGAGGTTGAGCAGAAGTGATAGAATCAATGATCTAGTAGACGCTGAGGTCTTAATTTCAACCTTCACTGAATCTATCAAGTGTTACTCTCCCTCCACTACTTTCTCTGCATCTCATTTCACTATATCATTATATAAAAAAAAAAGACTTCCAATATGGTAGGTAGTTGTCCTTTCATAGCATTTTCCATGTGGTTGGGTTTCCTATTTTGGAATTTATTGACTAGTTACTGAAACTGATTGATTAACATGGCAATAAAATGCAACAGGAAACAGGCTTCGGCCATTGCTCATCAAAGATAGTTGTTTCATAAACAGTGTCCTAAGCTTACTCTATCCCGGATTGATTTATTCAAAAAGGTTGGGTTTTTTTCTTGTGCCTACAGTGCTATGTCAGCAGCACTCAAAATATGGCCCAAACCCCAGGAGCCCCCATGTCCCAATCAGAAGACTTGTGAGGTCGAATTTATTTCCATAATAATTCTGTCAGTGATGCTTCCTTCTTATCCTCCTTTCCCCACAAGTATGTTATGGAGTTTTCCAGTGTCTCAGAAGCCTAAATGGAATTATGTTTCTGAGGGTTTCTGGAATGTGTGTTTTGTGTATTCTAACGATCAAAAATTTCTCCACTTAATTTTGAATACAATAAACAGATAGTGTCAGATAGAACCTACATAGACAAGTTCTCCTTAGGACTTTCAATAATTTTAAACATATTCTGGAATCTAACAGTCTGGGGAGTCTTATCCTAGGCAATATTATTTATTAAAATTGGGCAGTGTCAGTAAGAGGTTGGTGCTGTCTAGGTGCCTCTTTCTGTTTTCCAGTTTGGTAGCCGAAGCTAGAATAGTCACAGAGACTGTCATTTCTAGTCTAATTATTTAATTAGTTCACTAATGTTTGGCTGCTGAATCAGTAATATTAAAATCTGTTTAAACTCTGTGGATCTGTATAGTCCTACTTGTTACACAAATTGTTCTCATTTCTCAGCAACTATGTGCATAAAAGAAGAGTCTTACGTTTGCTTTTAGGAGAATATGCTAGTTGTTAGTGGTGAGGTTAGAGTGAGTTAGAGGTTATGGATTAATAATCTTACTTGTTTAGGATATGCTGTCGTGAAAGGAAGAAAATAAATCAGGAACACCTACAAAATACAATTTAGTAATGAAACTTAAAAATTGAGTGTTATCAAAAGAAATGAAAATAGAGTTTTTAAAAGTGCAGTTCCACGTGGTGGAGACGTGACTTAGTGGTTAAGAGGACTGGCTACTCTTCCAGAGAACCAGGGTTCAAGTCCCAGTGCCAACAGGGCAGGTCATAACCATCTGTAACTACAGTTCCAGGGGATTGGAGGCCCTCTTCTGGCCTCTGTGAATACTAGCCATGCATGTGGGGCACAGACGTACACATTCATGCAAAATAACCATACGCATAAAATAAACAAGTAAATTATTTTAAAAGTAGTATTACACTTTTATGTTTATATGTATTTGTATGTTTTATAATGGAACTTAAATCTTTCCTTTTGGTGCCCTGTTGCATTCTTTCTTCAGTAACTGCTTATGAGGGCCCTGGTTTGTATTTGAGTCATTTTGAAGACACGCAGGAAGAACGTGTCATTTCTGTCCTCAGAGAGCTCACAATTTACAACACAAAATGCATGGCGGCCAGGAAGCATAGATAAGTGAGCACTTCCTGACCAGTTTCACTCGAGAAACTTGCACACCAGATACCTAAGGTGTAGAAGGAAGCCAGGTACAGAGAACACCATACGTGAACACACCTGGCTAAAGCACTTGGTCTGTGCAAGAAACAGTGGGAGGCTGCATGATTAGGTCTCCTGGGTCATGGTTGGTGATAGATAAGAAATAAAGAATGGAATTTGATTATGAAGGGATTTACAGGCCCTGTTGAGTAATTTGGATTCCATTTTCGTTTTCACACACAAAAAAATTACTTACTCAAAGATCTGTACAGGCTAGGCAAGTAATATGATTATTGGCTATTCTGTAAGCACCACCTTTTGTTTATTTTCTAAGTTTGAAATAGTATGTAGCTTTCTTAGTTTTTGTTGCCAGACAAAAAGTCAAAGCCATAGTTTCTCAACACCGACATGTAATTCTCTAACAACTGAAATTAACACTGGTAGGCTAAACTGAGAGCTGCTTGCTCCCTGCTGCGGGAGATAAGAAGTGGCTGGCTTGTAAGCAAGGGTGACACAATGGGTTTGTATTTTATGAAAGCAAATCTAGAGGCTGTGCGGAGAGGACAGGCGGGAAGAACATCTTTGCAGTAGCAATGCTAGCCAGGCACAGGGGTGGCAGATATAATTACAGTGTCAGTGAGAAGCAGCGCTTGGCAAAGTTACTCGACCTTCTATGAGACCGTTACTGCAGTGGCCTAAACATTTCACTCTCAGAAGCTTTTTCTGTGACACACACTTTGATTTATTTTTTTTTTTCTGCAGTGAACGCATCTACAATAATACTCCTGTCCCTAAGGTTTAGAAATCATTTTGGGATAGGGTTTAGAAAGATTGTAAAAAGCCAGAGGATTGAGGAGTTTGCCATGAGACTGTGTATCTCGTGGCTATCAGAAATTACACCTATAAAGTCTCACCAACATGACTGCCTTAAACACAGCTACAGAGGGACAGGAGCCAAGCTCACATGGACAAGGGAAAACACACGAGGCTTCAATCCTACACCAAGATCAATAAGCAAGTAGAGAATGTTGAGAGTGGGGAAAACGTTATTTCTTAGAACGCACAAATTGGTTACCCGGCATAAAGTGGTCAGCCCTGAAATAGTACATACGAATAACATTCTACAGACTGAGCGGGCTGAATGTATGTATCTTATATCAACAATTAATTTAAAAAGACGGCATCAATTTGAAAGGCAGCAAGAAGAGGTGTATGAGAGGGCTTGAGGAAGGAGAAGGATGGGGAAAATGTTTTAATTATACTACCATCTCGAAAAAAAAAATCCACCCAAAGAAATAATATTTTAAAAGAATGAACAAGGACCTGTTTTTTATTTGTAGGGGAAAAATCCACAGAGAAGATGCCCCACAGCAGAGTGAGTGCCTTCTCTGCTAAAGACAGCATCACTGTTGATCCCACTGCTCAGGGACCCTCAGAAGCAGAGGGCAGAGGCCAGCATGAAGATGTTACCTAACCAGCCTGTTACACTATTTGTTTTCCCGGTTTAAACCCGGATATTGGCAGATGACTCTATCTGCACCACATACCTGATGTCTGTCTTCCCACAGAAAGAAGTCCTTAAAGCAAAACAAAAGTACTTTTGAGCTTTGTGCAGAGTTAATGCAAATGGGGCTTTGGCAAGGTTCTCCTCAGAAAGCTGCCCAAATTCCCCCCTCATTTCTTCCTGCCTTACTGGTTTGGGTAAATAAAATATTTATGATTTGGTAATAAAAATCTTCCAAATACTAAGCCCTTTCATATGCCCACAAGGTGTGGGAAACTTCAGAAGGGTTATTAATAGCGCGATTTAGCTGAAGTCCTTGAGTAGATCTGGACCTCTCTGGAGTTCCGTCTTGATGTCTCCAGGAGTTAAGGACACATGTGATCACTTGTTTGATTTTCACTTTGGGCGACATCATCAGTCTGAGTGCACCCCAGACAACTCTACCTATTGAAAAATCATTTGATGGTTCATTTTCAAATTCTTAATGTGTGGATTCTGTTGGTTCCGTTCATGGCCAGCTTGATTAACTGTATTGGCTTAATAGGTGGGGAGAAGATATGGACTAAATTTGCCCTCACTAATCTTTGCCATTGCTGTCGACACCTGGCTTATCCACAGCTCTTATTCAGCCCAAGGACATCATACTAACGGTAGGGGCACCTCTGCCTCTGTGGACTCCAGCCTGCTCTAGCTTCTCGGGCTCTCAGATCCATATTTCCATGCTTTGATTTTTCTACTGTGTGAAAGGGGAATTTTACAATAGCCATCACATGCAGTTTCTAAGGATTTGCTGAGAGGGTGAGTGTGAAATGGCTTGACCAGAGTGTCTAGAACACAGAAAATGATGACTGTTATTGCTACCGCCATTGTTGGTGTTGACCATAATGTTTTTACTCTATGCGATAAAGCTCAAAAGCAGATGTTAGCTAATGTAGACATGAAGACTGATTGACCCAATGTGCCTAGCCAGCTGCTATGGAAGGATTAACAGAGACATTCTTGGTCACCCTCAAAATGTATGCTGCCTTATTTCTCCTATGTAACTAGCAAAAGAAATCTTGATTTTTTTTCTTTTGTTTTGTTTTGACTTTTTTTTTCAGTCTGGAAGCTAGTTACAGGATGTTTTTACTCATTCGTACCCATTCGTATCTAGTGACATATCTGAATGGTTGGTCCAAGGACTCCAGATGCCATTTGAGAGATAAATGGTACCCCTGACTCCAGAAGAATCAATGATCTCATGTGTTTGAGCACTTAACTTTGAGGACTCTTTGTTTATTCTGACCTTCCATAGGAACAAGTTGACATATGGATGCTTAATCAAGTATTTAAAGCAAATATAAATTACAGAGCCCTCACATGTGCAATATCCATAAACTCACTAACTTTACTCTTTTCTCTAGAATGCACAGTGAAGGCAATTAACAGTTCAATCTTAGTTCTTGAAATGATTTGAGGAAGAATAACAGTACATATTATGCAACTCTGTGGTGACATACGCAGATGTTTTACATATTTGTGTAACTCTATTATATATTTGTTTAACTGTAGAATTAAATAGAATTACTGTGTATGAAAATTTCAAAATATTTGTGCAATTTCTCTCTCTCTCTCTCTCTCTCTCTCTCTCTCTCTCTCTCGTCTCCATTGCTCTTCTTCTTTCTGTCTGTCTTGCCAAGTCCCTGGACTTTTTTGGCATTGAGGACACGCTTCATTGTATGATGTCTAAGAAAATGAGGTAGGAATAACAATAAACACTTCTTAAACATTTTTATATTAACGCTTCTTAATTTTTTCTTTTTATTTAAATATTATATAATATATTTTGGCCGTATTCTTTCTCCTCCTCCAACTCTTTCCCAGTCCTTCCCACCTCCCTACCCACCCAACCATATGTGCATTTTCTTTTTCAAACATAAAAACAAACAAAATGGAAGAAACTAAATAAAAAACAAAAACAAACAAAAAGCTAAATCAAAACAAACAAAAAAAAATCAAAGCAAAATCCCTCAAAAAAGCACACTAAAATATAGTAACCTGATTTTTGAATTTGTTTTGATAATAAATGTAGTTTAGGATATATGTATAATATATATATATATTATATATATAATATATATATCCTGCTCAGAGGGCATAAACAACCATGTTAGCATTACTGAGTTGGTGATTCTTTTGTTCGTAAAGAACAGCCATTTCCTAAGTCTTGTCTAATTCCTTAGTTTTGCTTCATAGATTTCCAGTTTATATATAATTATTTTACTTTATTATATGCTTAACATGTTCCCATGTGCTATGAACATTAAATGTGTAACTCGCAGACTACATGCCAACTAATGACCAACTACTCAGGAATAAGCACAGTTAGACATTTCTTTAATTCTCACTTTAGGTAACTGATAGCCAGTGGGATCAAATTGCATGATTGGATAAGATAGCTGTCATTCACAGAGATCTTTTTCTAACCAAGGTCTGTCAGATTATGAAGCATTCATTCATTGCACATTAGAGTTTGAAACATTGTCTCTTTGATAACAAAGATAATGAAACGATCTGAAGTACAATCAAATCAAGAGCAATAAGAGTGATATTGAGGATGACACATGCTCATGAAGAGGAGAATTTTTAATGATGGCCTTAAATTTAAATTCTATTTATCTCTCAAATTCTCTTTAAGATCCTAGTTGTAAAAATTTCTTTTTAAATTAAAGTTCTTTTTTTGACTTTTAATATATTCTGTTAATTTATTCATATTACATCTCAATTGTTATCCCATCCCTTGTATCCTCCCATTCCTCCCTCCCTCCCTCCTGGTTTCCCCTTACTCCCCTCTCCTATGACTGTTCCTGAGGGGGATTACCTCCCCCTGTATATGCTCATAGGGTATCAAGTCTCTTCTTGGTAGTCTGCTATCCTTCCTCTGAGTGCCATCAGGTCTCCCCATCCAGGGGACGTGGTCAAATATGGGGCACCAGAGTTCGTGTGAAAGTCAGACCCCACTCTCCCCTCAACTGTGAAGAATGTCCTTCTTAATGTAGCCTATTTGACACCATTAATGAGAAGAAACTAGAAAAAAATCCATCCGTTGATTATCCTACTATTCAGCAATAGTGCTGCTGGTACTTTTGTTGCTATACTTCTCTGGTTTTCCTCCCAATGCAAACATGTATGAAATAATATGGAACAGTTTACTCATCAGAAGCTTTTCAGGAGAAAGGCAGTCAAAATGACAGCAAAATGGCAAATTAACGTGTGTGAGGTCAGCAAGGGGTCCTAGAGCTACAGCGGTTTCGTTTGATGACCATAGCAACCCGAGAGACAGGAGGGATTCACTGAAGCCTGGCCAGAAGCTCATGCAGCCAGCTAAGCAAAGGAAAATAACGAAATAGACGAATTTGAGGTGATGTTAGGGGGAAATGATAGTTTGAGTTAGAGCCTGAATTCACCTGGAACTCTGCATGAGGAAGAACTGTTCAAAAGGAAGTGTTAATAATTGTAATCGTGGCTGTGTCCAGCAGCTTCGATTTGTCAGGGTTCTCCAGAGAAACAGAACCTGAAGGGCATGTGTGTGCACATCTTTGAGCATAATACACATTTCTCTGTGTGTATACACGTAAGTGGGGGAGGAAGAGAGATTGATTGACTTTAAGGACTTGGCTCATTGTTATTCAAGCTGAATCCTCCAGAGCAGGCTGACAGGCAGACATGTGAGGGGGAATTGATGAAGTGTGGAACTTGAATGCAGTGTAGAGGCAGAAGTTTTTTCCCCAGAAGCATCTCAATCTTTTTCTTGTAAAGTCTTCATCTTACTAGGGGATACCCACCCAAATTCTGGAAGATTGCTGTTTCAATGTAAATCTGCTAAAATAGATGTTAATCTTATCTTTAAATAGAGTGCTAGTAGAGTGCCATTTTAGACTAACAGTTGACCAAAATACCTAAATCGTGTGTCCTTTCCAAATTAATACCTAAAATAGCTCCTTACATGTTCTAAAATCTTTGAAAGCATGTCTTTTTTAAAAAGCTGTCAGGCATTATTGTAGGTTCCTGAGAAAAGGCAATGTTTAAGAGAAAACTTTTTTTTTAAATTTCAGTATCCACCTCTGATAAATAGGCCTACATATCAGTAAGGCGCATATCAGTTTGTGCAGAGGACAATAAAAGAACCAGCTAAGGTCATGTAAAAGAGATCCTAAGCATGTTTTAGGCCCTCTGACTCTAGTCCTGTGTGACTCAGGCCCACAGACTGCATTCCAACTCGGAAACAAACCAACAGTTAACTCCAGTGAATGGTACCACATCCTGTTTTCCCTTCACGTGCACATGCATGTACACATCAGCATGCACGTGGACATCATACATGCATTCTGATCACGATGACTTGTAAAACCTACTCCTGCATGTAATTCAGAAAGCTTAGTTAACGCTTTACCTGAGGCACAAAGGAAGTGACCTGTGAGGTAAGATCTAAGCCTAACAATCCAATTGCTGCAGGGTGTCTGTAGTTTATCAACTGAAGAAAAAAAAAAAATAAGTGAGGTTAGGTGACAACTGCACTGGAGCTGCATCACCATTATGTAATTTTACTACAAGCACGGTGTGACCTAATACATGGCTGTTGATGGATTTCATTTTGGTGAGGGGCATTATTTAGTGTCAGTGCATCTTCAAAATGAAGGATGTCTTTGGACCAAAACTCACAGTATGAACATAGAAACTACATGGAGAAGACATTATAGTAGGATAAGAGTGGAAACGAGTGATTTCTTGTGATTTTACTCTAGGGACCACATGAGCAATTCTATGACAGGAACAACACTGAGGAGTCCTCCTGAGGAAAATTAAAAAAACACAGCAATCTCCACGAGAAGTTTCTGGACTAGGAAACTACGGTACTAGAAGACATTTGGTTGATGCAGTTCTCTTCCTTATCATATTGCTAATATTGGACAGCATATTAGTGATGACTTCAAAGAGTATTCTTCCTTCAAAACCAAAGCCCTAACTTACAAAAGACCTATGAGAAAACAAACTCACCTAAGGTTATGAAGCACAATTCAAGTGAGTGAGAAGACTCTGGAGGGGCCAACATTTGGGGCCCTCTCACTTGTCAAGGGATGACTCTAGTTTCAGTGAATATAACACTGGCATTGATGATCAAAGTTTACCTTTAATTTGGAAAAGGAGACTTTGTTTTATTAAAAAAAATTATAACTCTTTTCTATTATGGAGGGCTATCCATTTTCCCTTGGGGAGTGAGTATACCATAAGAGTTTTTCAGTATCAATGGAGGTAGACAAAGTCCACTGTAAAATCATCCCAATGTTGAAATGGCTATTGAGAAAGAAGCGTTTTTGCTTACATGACTGTTAAGTTAGTGTTTATAATATATGACAGGATGTGTACGTCTGTGGATATATAGACATTACATTGGGAAATAGAAAGAAGTTTGAGTTTTCAGCAAATACCACAGAGAGGGATTTGCTTTGTGTGAACAGACAAATGCTACAAAATGACTGTAAAGGTGGAAAAGCCTGAGGCTCTCAGTGGTCAATTCTTCTTCCAAAGACCACTGCCTTCCTCTAGCACTCGGTCATTGAAAGAAATATTTTATTGGCTTCTCTGAGTTTTGGGTATTTCCAAATCCATCCTTTGCATTTTTTGTCAAGGTCATCTTCCAAGAAAACATATCTAGATCATGACTTGGGATAAGTTCCAAACATTTTAGAAGAATAGGAGAGGAAATAGAATGAAGGAAGAGGAAGAAGAGGAAAGAGAGGAAGTGGAGGAAGCAGACTAATATCTATTGACTACTGAATAGGAGAAAGGCTTAGCTTAAATGATTCACTTATATTATTGAGCCTTTAAAACAAACTGAGCTCCATTCACTTCTCCCTATTATTCTCATGCCTTCTTAAACATTGTGTAGTTATAGGACAAAACTGTACTCCATTGATGATTACTCCTTTTTAGATATAGACTCAGAACTCTCTAAGTGAAGACAAAATATTTTGCTCATTTTAAAGTTTCTCACTTTTTCCTGACATGTAAAAAGATCTTGGCAAACAAAAGAATTTTCTACTTTTCTAGTCTCTTCATGTCCTAGGAGAGGGCACCCTAGAAACTGTGTGACTGGAAGAAGTCAAGCACTTAATCTTTGAGTATGGGATTTGTGCTCTTATGTCTGTTTTACTTGACAGATTTGTGAATTTGAGAATGTTTCCTTACATCAGATATAACTTGTATACCTTTTGTATTTTACTTCCTACATCTGAGAAATTTAAAATAATCATGAGAGATTGGAAGAATTCTTTCCTATGTGAAACATAAAATCAGATTGTATATATGATACATTCCATGTGATGTCCAGCCCATATTAACTTGTTGAATGAATAGGAATACTTCTGTGGTAGTTCATACATTCAAGGGCCCAGGCAGCTCTGGCCCACAAGTATCCAAAAGTTTTTACAAATAATATTGTGGGATTGCTTCCTGTGCTGGCTGATGCCTATAATTTGAACATTCAGGAAGTAGAGGCAAAAGATTATCCCAAGCTCAAGGCCAGTCTAAATTTACACAATAAGTTTTAAATCCACCAATGTCTAAAAATCTTGCTTAAGTCTCTCTCTCTCTCTCTCTCTCTCTCTCTCTCTCTCTCTCTCTCTCTCTCTCTCTCTCTCTCTTTCTCTCCAGCTATATCTATATCTGTCATCCAGCATCATCTATCTATCTATCTATCTATCTATCTATCTATCTATCTATCTATCATCTATATCTGTCATCTATCATCTGTCTAATCTATCAGGATAATTATAATTATAGTCAACGAATGTAATCAATGTCTGAAAGAAATTAGTTCAGGCTTTAGAAAACTCAGAAGGCTATAAAAGTGAATCATCTTCTCAACATAATATAAAGGACCAGCCATTAGGATTCATGACTGTATACTTGAAAAGTTGGAACAATTTTTTCCCCCAACTGATAGATTTTTTTCCCCTAAATTTATATGCAAGGTCGCCTCTGAGATCACATTATTTTAATGGTTGTCATTATTATTATCCATTTAAATACAGAGGAATTTAGTTTGAAAAGAAACTATAACCTTTCTTTATTTTAATTCACATTTTGTACAGGAAAACCAGGACTTGCAGGTTCAAAGGAGAAAGCCTTTAAAAGGGCTTGTAAAGGGCCTCATAGGCTTCTTGGACATCAAATAGCTCAGCAAAACAGCATTATGATGATTTAAATGTAAATGAATTAAAAACATATGGATTGCATTCCCTGAGAAATACACATGGGTTTGGAAATTAAGGGAGAACTGCTGACAAAATGCACAGCACTTGGCTTAGCACAAAAATGTTTGAATAATGGGTTCAAGTTTTTGCCAAATCCCGAAGGCTACAGGTTTGTCCTGTGGATATTTTCACCAAGCCCATGGGTTTTGACGGTGCTTGGCTTTGAGAATCGTGTTAACCTGTCAAAGCCAGTTGCTGCCACCACTGCTCCTGTGCCCTTTCCACATGGCGTGGTGGGTGTGTGGTCACTAAAGAGCTCTAAGTTCTGAGCCAACTGAAGTAAGTGGGCATGGAAAGAGATGCTTAGACATTTTCCTCAGCCGTCCTTCTTTTTTCCTTTCCCTTTTCTTCTTCTTTTTACATTGGCCATTCACAGTCTTTATTTATTATTTTTTCTCTTTCTCCCATCCCCAAGGATCTTGTTTGTTCTCTTAGGAAGAAGAATTATCACCAGAAGTTATTGCCAGCATGCTTATCATCAGGGAAGCCTGTGAGTGTTAGTGGAATGAATTATCCATTGTCTACTAATTTTTCTTCTTTAAAATTAGCCATCACAGATGGAATATGTGAAAGCTTTTCTCTGAATGGCTTAGCTTCCACCACAGCACAAAAGGAAATCCTGGCTCTTGGGACGCTGTGTTTCAAGTGTCTCAGAGCCTCTGGAAAGCAACATCATTTAACTCAGCTTAATTTTAAAAAGTCATCTATTGTTATTAGCATCAATTCTAGGTATAATTAATGAATTCCTTCCCACCAAGTTGGAACATAGACTATCAGAGACCTAAGGCTAATTCATTGCTGTCCAGCATCGATAGAGGCAGGTGTCACAGTAACGAGATCTGGCTTTTGTGTGTGCGTTACAGAATGTACTGCCTCTTGATAAGCAGCTACAGAATGGATAGTTAAAACCATCCGCGTGGATTTGCTTCCCATATGGAACTAATTGCCTCTGGAAGAGTTAAAGCCAAAAGATCTCTACAATTTCAAAAGCTTCTCTTATCTTTCTCAGCGTATGGCTGTTGACAGGAGTGAAACACATCTATCCTCGTTTATTATATCGGTCTCATCGAGTGCAGACGTGTTGATGGGGGACTGTTACAGAACCAGATGGTCCAAGTTGGTCTTTTATGTTTCAGGCATCCCCTCTCCCTGATTTTACAAGTCCAGACAAAGGCTGCCCCATGCTTGGGCTGATCCTCTAGGATCTGTGCTATTAACGTCGGGTCCAGCCCCCTGCTGGCCCTGAACAGGGCACTGAGAACCCAAACAGCAGGTTTCTGTGTTCCTTTAGTCTTGTGTCATAAGAACACATGCTTTAAAAACAATCTGTTCCAGTGCCATTATTGACTTGCAGAAAGAAGCCTGTCAAGGTGTGGGACACTGGTTAGTCCACGTTTTCACCTCAAGATGGCCACAGTAGTGCAACCTCCTCGCTTTCTCAAATTGCATAAATGTATAGTCTTGATTAGCCATTTCCCCTTTTCTTCTAGCGTTTTTTTTTTAATAATCTAAACTAATAAAGAACCTACTCCAGAGTCTTCTAGCGATCTCTGCTATTCTCCCGATGCTGATTGTCATTGAAGTTTCTGCAACATTCACTTGTGCCAGGAACAAGTACTTTAGGCATATGAACTCAATGACCCATCTCAACCACCTCAGCAAGTGTCATTATGGTCACACAGCACAGAGAATGAAAATGAGGCCCAGGTAGAGTCCGCTTCGAAGACTTGAAGACTCTTCACTTCAAGAGCAGCTGTGCTGTCATTTAGAAAGCCAGCCATGTAGGAACTTTTCAGCCCAAGAAAATCTTCCCTCTCCTTGCCTCCGTGCCGGTGTATCCTTCTTTCATCTTCACAGAATAGGTAAGAAAATGTCCAGAAGGAACTCCACCTACAAAGGTCAGAAACCTTGGAATTGAGAAATGCTGACAAGTGAGAGGAGGGTCCCTGTGGAAGACCTTTGCATTAAGTGGAAAGTGTCTTGTGTTTCCTGTGACACAGTTTTTTTCATCTTTGAGACCAGATTCTATAGTGCCTTCAGCATAAAATTGTTGTGAGGATGGATAAATAATTTTTTTGGAGCACTGTTTGCCTCTCTGTTGAATAATCACTGCAGCCAAATTAATTGTATTTTTCCTCATGGATTCTATGAAGTCTGCACTTCTCATCTTGGTTGGTATCACTAGTACATTTCAGTATAGTAGTGGTCAGAGTGCACATTCTGGGAATTGGCTAATCATTTTTCTCATCTCCACAGGTATCCTTGTAGAGAATTATAGAGATGGATAGAAGGTTCCAGAGGGGACAAGAACTTTTCAAGAAGACCAACAGTGTCAACTAACCTGGGCCCCTAGAGGCTTGCAGAGATGGAAGCACCAACCAAAGAGCATGCTTGGACTGGGCCTAGGCCCATGACACATATGTAACTGATGGGCAGCTTGGTCTTCATGTGGGTCCCCTAGCAAATGGAGCAGGGGGGGTTGTCTCTGTCATGGACTCTGTTGCTTGCTTTTGGATCACTTTCCCCTAGCTGGGCTGCTTTGTCTGGTGTCAATGGGAGAAGATGTGCTCAGTCATGACTTGATGTGCCCGGGTCATTTGTAAAGGGGGACTCCCCTTTTCTGAGGAGAAGGGAAGGGGGGATAAGAGGAAGAAGGTTGGAGGGGTGGGACTAGGAAGAGAGGACAGAGGGAGCTGTGATAAGGATGTAAAATGAAAAAATGAATAAGTTTAATACAATTTTAAAAATAATCAGATTTTACAATTCTTTTGATTCTACCTCCAGAATATCTTGCTCATGGCTACTACCTTGACTGAGATAATTTAGACGATGGCTACCAATAACTTTAATTGTGAGTAACTCATAAAATATCTTTATAAATAGGTTCCAATTTTTAGAAAAATAAAATTCAACCCCTTGGTGCATGCAGCATTTCTGTTTGCTTTTCCTAAATATACTGTGTACATAGTCCCTTGCCTCTGAGACAATGACCATGATTTGTACTTTATCTGATAGATCATTCTGAGAGAAGATTACATGGTCTAAATCCTGAATCCTTAATCTCTTCACCCCTGTAACCTGAGATAATTGAACATAGCTCAAAGCAAAGCTTTTGTGAAAAAATAGTGAATGAATGCCCTGAGACCACTTAGTCTGGTGTTTGACTTCTTGGTGTGACCTTGAATAATTTATTTAATATCTCTGTTCTTTACTCCGACTTTTCTAAGAAATCAATAGTACCCACAGCACTGAGGGATGAGAACTGATTCACACAGCAGGTGTAAAGTGGCCAACGATGGTGCTTATAATCCTCATCTTTCTTTTCTTATTATTTCTGTAACTCACTTACACAATTCCATGATGCTAATTTGTGTACGAGGATGACTTGGTTACTTTATTGCAATGTATTTTCTATGTTCTGAAATAACATCACATTAGAACAGCACTTAAAGACAGAGGCCAAATGTCATCACCATTTGAAATCATCCCCATGGCCTCTGCCCTCCTGTTGACCAGCCTACTGCTATCTTTGTCTCTCTAGCATTTAGCCTGTGACATGGTGATTCAAGAATTACCTGTATATGTGTCTGTGTTCCCCTTGGGGTTATAAACCAGGAGTTTCTGCTATGCAAAGTTTTTTTTCTCTAATTCCATTTTAATGTTTGTATCCTTTCCTAGTCTACCTTTAGCTGCTTCCTGTGAGCCTAGCCACCAGTCCAGAGAAGTTGACTGAATGCATTCTGAATTGGGTAATGAGCCATTGTCCCACCTTTGTGGCTGCCTTTACAAACACCTAAGGTTTAATTTGGGACTGTGGCTGAGTTGGATGAGCTTCAGAGACCAGAATGTTGTCACAGCAGCAGGGACCCCACGATCTTGGCTCCTAGAACATTTTGACAAGAAAAATGTCTGCATTTCATGATACCTGAGTGTTTCTTCCCTGCTTTTCTCAAATACAGTGGGGCTTTCATGTGGTCTTACACTTGCTTATTGATACCCAGTATTTTTCTTGTTGGGCCAAATGTGGCAACATATTATTTATTTGACACTGCTGCAATAATCTATTCAATTGGATGGAAAAGAACATATTAGTCAAATGAAATTGATGTCTAGTAGCCATGTACACTCACCCAAATAATCTTCCCTTGGATCCTGTTCACAGCTGCTGCTCCAGCTGCTTGACACCCAGCCACATCTGCACACAGGGATTTATTTTCCCTGGCCCTGCTGGCATACAAAAACCAACTTTCCTATTCAGCCTCTGCCTCAGCCTTTAACAGTTGGACAATAGTCACACTGTGTGATGATTCCCCGGGACAGACTAAGAGGGATGACTATTTTAATAGCACTTTATGACTCCTCAAGATGGACTGGAAACATCACCACAAGGAGCAAGAGGTATTCGCCAAGGAGTGAAGATGCCTGGGTAGTCAGAATCTGAGCTGGGATCAAAACCACGGCCAGAAACAGGGCTGAAGTCCTCCAGTGTAAATTCCAGGAACTGGAGAGGAGGCTTGAGGACATGGCCATAGGGGCTTTCAGAAATGTGCTAATTGTGCAATATTCACAACTGGTGAGGGAGGCATGATAAAAATCACCAGAAACTGAATGACTAAAATATGGGCTCCTGGCTTGGAGGGTGATCCTTAGGAAATGTAGAAAGGAAAGCAACATTCAGTAGCTGTGCTTTCATTATTGTCTTTGTTGCTCTCTCTTTTCCTCTTATCTCTCTCTCTTCTCTTCTCTCTCCTCCCCCCCCTCTCTCGCTCTTTCTCTCTCTCTGTCCTTTTCTTTTGCTTTTGGAAAAAGAAAACAATAAGCCTGGAGATCCTACTTACAGGAGCAAATAGTGCAGTGCAGTAGAATATGTGTTTAGAATCAAAATATAAAAGACTGGCCTTTGCAACTAGAAATTTATTAATTAGATTTAGCTTTCAAATTAGATGATCAGAAAGGTCAGCTGTAGTTTTCTGTATTGAATCGTAACTATGATCAGCATCTGAAATCCATTGCTAAAATAGTCAAGGAATGAAGCAAGATCCTGGTAGAAAATTTCTCACTTTTTAGGAGCCAAAAACAAAACATACATAAAATAAAATAAAAAACTAAACTAAACTAAACTAAAACTAACAAAAACCCCACAGAAAACCCCAAAAACCAAAACCCAAACTTTACTGGTCTATGGTGAAGCATGAACGAGAACATTTTTAACCTGTATTTTGAAGCACTCTTAATACAAAGGGGTTCTCACCTAGCCTGGTCAAGTCTGCAGGGATGTCTCAGCTAAGGTGGGAGGGGTTCTGTCATGCCAGGGCAGGCTGCCAGAAGTGGTGTATTCATGAAAACCCAAAGGGACTCCTGGAAGTGACACTACAAACTTACCAACACTTCCCAGAACCGAGACATGAGTGAGTACAAAGGCTGCCTTAAGCCTTGAAGTTTGTAACCTTACATCAGAAGGAATTCATTTGGGGAAAAATTTTAAATATGCCAGTGAAATTACTCATATCTATGCCACATGCTAAAAACAGTCAATTGGTTGTTTCTTCTAAATTATGGGGAATAGGTTTCTGAAGGTTTCTGAAGACCCTATGAAGAAATAGTGCAGCACTCCCGTGCAATACCTGCCATCTCATGTGCTAACTGAGTTTCTCCTTGCCCCTGTTGGGGAAAAAGAAGCACTTATAGATGCATTGTTACATTTTGCTATTCAAATGGAATCTTCTCTGTCTGAGAAACCAACTAGGATTTTTGTAAGAGCAAGTGAAAGTAAAATTTTAGCCATGAATAAAGATAACTGTATAAAATTGTCATTCAAAAGGGAAAGATACTTTCTTCGTGTCACAAAACAGTAAGAAGAAAAGCAAGGATGAAGGGAAGGCTTCCATTTTTCACCCCTGCACCATCTTCTGTCTCACTGTCTTCATTTGGGAGCATGTTGCTGTCAAGGCTCTCTAGCCATATGCCTCTTGTCTGAGTCAGAATGGCCAGTTCTGACACGGAGTTAGTTTAGAAAAGTAAGGCTTTCAATGGGTAACTGAAGCATTTTATGTGTGAAGAAAATTTAGAATTTGTTAAAGAAGCACTATGGAAATAAATTTAAATATAGTCTTTCTTGTGCCTGCCTCTATTCTAGAAGTGGGAAAAAAGATAATTTTCTTTGACTATGACTTTGACAGTATTAAAACCAAAAGAGGAGATTAAACCTGTATATGAAGAATATTGACTTCATATAAAATAATGTAATACCCAGGAAAATGTAATTGTATGCTACTTGGGATATAAGATAACATATTAATATATAAACTATGAATTTGTATAAATATTTATGTAGAGTGTATTTATAATTATATATAACTTAATAGTACAGAAGTATACAAAAACTTAAAGAAAAACATTCTTTCAGATTCTGTTAAGAAAGCATAAAAATGAAGGCAAGGAAGATTTGTTCAAACTTGTTGGAATCTTTTCTAGAGAAAACATACTGACCATGATTTGCACAAAGGGAGTGTCTAGGAGCCACCAACAAGCAAAACAAGAATGGAAGGACTCTTGTAAATAAGAGAGACCACAAGTTAGAGTTAGACATGACAACAGAAGTAGACCTCAATGACCAAGGACGTGGAACAGAGGTTTCATTGACAGTTGAATCTTACATTGATAAAAGCCACCAGCAAACCCTCTTGATCTGTTTAAGATTTCATGGGACCCCCACACTGCTTACATCTGAAAATACAACAGCAGTGGCTTTTGCTCCAGACACACAGCTATGCGGTTTTATCTAATAATTTACATAATAATTTCCACTATATGTGGCTTCTTAGATTTAGATTTGTAAAGTGAGCTAAGATTAGAACTTCTAGTCACCAGGCACATTAGCAGTTGCAAATAAGAATAAACACTTATGGTTAGAAGGGACCGTATAGTACAGAATAGACAGTGTTTTCATCATTGTAGAACATTACATGGGAAAACACCGACCTAGACCACAGCGGAGGTGGGGGTGAGGTGGGGGGAGCGGGGCAGGGGCGGAGTCCTGGTTTAAAGAACTTGTTTCCTAAGGTCAAAGCAGTCTGTACAAATTGTGTAGCGTTGTTTACCTTCTGTCTGTTGTTTTTCTAACAGTTCTTACCCAAATCTCAATGCTGGGCATATGCAACAAATACTGACTGAGGACCTGCTTCTGCTGTCCTTTGACAAACTAGCTGGCTATATAAGCCATTGTAACTTTTAGTGGCATGTTTGCTTGTTTGAGGGAGGAGTGCTATTGATTTTTTTCTTGGTCAAAAATCATTAAATCTGGCAAGAATATTGGCTTGGGTGTATTTTGGTGTTATTGTTTCTTTTTTAAAAAAATATTTTATTAATTTATTCATATTACATCTCAATGGTTACCCCATCCCTTGTATCTTCCCATTCCTTTCTCCCTCCCATTTCCCCCTTACTTCTCTCTCCTATGACTGTGACTGAGGGGGACTTCTTCCCCCTGTATATGCTCATAGGGTATCAAGTCTCTTCTTGGTAGCCTGCTATCCTTCCTCTGAGTGCCACCAGGTCTCCCCACCCAGGGGACATGGTCAAATATGGGGCACCAGAGTTTGTGTGAAAGTCAGACCCCACTCTCCACTCAACTGTGGAGAATGTCCTGTCCATTGGCTAGATCTGGGTAGGGGTTTGAAGTTTACTGCATGTATTGTCCTTGGCTGGTGCCATATTTTGAGCAGGACCCCTGGGCCCAAATCTGCCTATCATAATGTTCTTCTTGTAGGTTTCTAGGACCCTCTGGATCCTTCTACTTTACCATTCTCCCATGCTTCCAGTCTTCAGGACTGATCCTCAAGATCAGGGTTTCCATTTGTTTGTTTGTATTCCTTTTTTAGCCAGTAGGCACATTGAAATATTAAAAAAAAATAATAATAAAGAGATATAATCATAAAGGGAAAAAAACAATGATGAACACTGCTCTCCAGCCAAAAGCTGGATTGCTATTACTGTGATTTTTACACTTGGTGGAAGAGAAATGTGCAGAGATTATTGTAGTATAAATGGTAGATGGGAAAGGGGTAGGACAGGGACCAAGGAGACGTCACCGCAGGAAAACATACTTGCTCCTAGCCTGCTGACCTGAGTTCTACACCATGGACCCACATGGTAGAGGGGGAAGCTGACTTCTGTAGTGTCTGACCTCTGTACATGTAGTGTAGTGTGCATGCTCATACATGCATGCACACATACATCTGAGTAAGCACCGTGGTTTTTTAAAGGCAGTGCAGAGAATGTCCTAATTTTCTTCCTGGCGACATTCTCATTTGAATCTGTGCACATGATAAACATCCTGCTTGATTGTTTAAAAGTAAAAGTAAGTAATTTCCCAGCTCTGCAGGACTGTTTCTAGACACCTTGCCAGTTGTGCCTGTTGGATGTTTAGTTGGGGCGTGGCCCTGTGAAGAGTTCTATGGAGTCGTGAATCATTCACTGACCCCAAACTTTTAAAGTCAATTCACAGCAATTCTGCACCAACAGCAGTGACTCGAAAGACCAGACCAGTGTATTGTCCAATACTATTAAACATGAGGTGGGAAGCTTCTTCTTATTCCTCTATTTTTTAACTGTTCTGAAGAACACAATCCAAATTCTAAGCTTGTTAGAAGCCTTCTAGCCTCTAATATTTCTTTTCAGTAAGGGCCACTGGTTTGCCTGTGACAGTGACAGATGTTTCATTTGACATAAAGCAGTTCCTGGTCAAAGAAGAACTGGTTAGGGAAGGTGCCACTCACACTGTTCTCACTTTCTCATGCACTCTGCTTCTAGGTGAGTGGCAGTGCTAGACTGTAAAGCCTGGCAATGTGTTCAGAGATGTCTCTTTCATTCTCCATACACAAAATTCTGAACACACTGTGATTTCTCTGTGATTTTGCAATTTCAGTTACAGTTGATGAAGACGTAAAAAAGTCCATGTTCACATGTATATTGAACATAATCTGAAAAATGCTCATCTGACCTACCAGGGTTTCATAATTTTTCTACTTTAAGTGACTAGATTCATACTGTACCGTGATACTCTGCAGCCATTAATGACTCAAAGTCAATGTTTTTAGACCACACATTCCTACTTTGGAAATTATCTGTGTACTCTTTCTAATTAAAAAAAAAAAAAAACTTTCTTCTAAAACTCATTAATTTGCTAGGAAAACCTCTGGAAAACGCCATCCTTTTCTTTATCTTCTCAAAACTATGCAAGCACATGAGGCACGCTTGCGTTTTGACTAGCATACTTTACTTTCTTCTGATTACTCTTCCATGTTTTATTTCTTCCTGTCTTTGGAAAAGTCATAAAGCATAGGGGTGGCACTAGGCTCCTCTAGGACACCAGGAGACCCTTGTGTTTACATAAGTGCCATCAAAGAACCAAAATCAGTAAGACAAGATGTTTCCGACTGCCTGGTCTAGGCTAGCTGAAATGTGGGCGTTGTGTTAAAGAAAACTTTTCCCATCTCACTGTAACTCTTATCCTTTCCCACCTGTTATCATCAGAGATCAAACTTTAAGCACTAAAAGTACTAATTGTTACAGTAGCTCTAACTTTTAATTTGTCTCATTGGTCCTCTTTCATACATTTTAATACAACAGAAAAGAAATCTTTCAACAAAGCTTTATGGGTCATCTGATTGCTTATGAAGAAGCTGTAGACTGCTACCAAAGAAGGGTTTCCTTTATCACAACATCCTCAAGCATTAGCAATCAATTCAAGCATAAAAATTTAAGATGTTAGGCTACAATCCTTTTGTAGTATGTTTTCAAGAAAGGTGAAATATATTTTTATTTGATGTGCACATGTCAAACTTTGATCCATCGTCTCAGAAAATGTGTTTCTTAATAGCAACAAAGCTTCACAGTACAATAATATCCATAAACGCTTGGAATATTTGTGCCTTAACTAGATTCTGAAAGTAATTATTTGAACCAAATCACTTGGTCTTAGATACTAATGCTCCTGTAAACTTATTCTCTATTTTTAAAAATTCCACATTTACCGTGCACTGCATATATCCTTAGTATTTGGGACCTTTTAAAAAAGCTCTGTTTTTATTTATGCACATTTGTTTATAATATTGTAATTAGAATCATACACACTGGATATTTCTTTGAAATATTCTTGTTTATTCAATCTTCCAATACAGGGAAAACTTTTTGCTACCTCTCACTTTAAACTGGGCAATCTGTGTGACTCCATTTTCAGTGTGATCTATATTGATTATTTCACCAAAAAAGCCCCACATTTGAGCTTCTTTGATTCATCAGAGAAGCATATGGACTTCTACAGTTGCCACTGAAAACGTTGACTTTATAATCTGCAGTACATTACTTCTTTGATTTTGTGTAGTCCTGAGGAAAATTAGTATAAAGAAATCTACAGGTTTCTACAGATAATTTCCATACGTGCCTTTCAATGTCACCTCTAACTTTACAGGCATTAATCCAAAGCATCATTTTCCCCCAATTTTGCTGTCACTTTAGCCTTCCTACTTGTACTGCTAAGGCCAAGACTCTCAAGCCCTACGCAATCAGCTTTGATAATTGCACACAGCCAGTGCTCTCCTATCCTACCAAACCCATGCCTTGTCAATATTATCCCATGTACTTCCATTAATTTTTATTCCATTTTGTCCATCCGACCTATCAAATGCATGGATTGTTTTGTTCTTGCTCAAAGGAGGAAATTTGAGCAAGTGGAAGCTCCAACTCCAAATCCTTGAGCTAGATCCTTCTACACACTGTAGTGCACACATTGCTTTCTTATGTTATATTAGTGCTAACACTAATATTTGCAGAATGATTTTTCTGTCTTCCTTCTGTCAGACACTTAGCTGCGTGCATTGGCTATGTAGTCTACCTGTGATAACCAGGTAGTGCATGTGATTACATGTATCATTCCTGCAGTGATATTGAAAATCAGAGGGCCTGGAACAGCTCACACAGGTTAATAGCCACAGCCATAGAATTTCGAGCCATGACGTAACCTAAAGCCTGTGTGTTAATGCCAGGCTGGGGCTCTGAAGAGGTCCAGGGTAGGGTCTCTGGTGTCCTGGCACCTGTGCTCTTGGCCAGCATTAATGATGCTTCCTGTTCTCTTCTGTTTTCCAATATATGACTTAAGGATATTTTTATTTTTGCTTTGTTTCTTGCCAGCATCCTGTTCTCACACCACTGTATATGAATGCTTCTCTTTCTGCATAATAAATTATCTTTTTTCGAAACCCATCAAAATTCTTAATTCCTTTAAAAATCTGGTCTAAATGCTCTGTCATTAAAGCACGTATGCTCACTTGAAATTTCTAAATATATATCCATTTGTTTTTTTCTTTACTCTATTATAGACTCTTCACTACCCTATGTAGCATCAATGCTTTTTTTTGAGTTTTTGCATGTTTTTATATTGTAGTAGTTTTTTAAGTATGTTGTGAGTAACTATCACCCTTCAATGTCTTGCATGTAGTAAGAAAGAAATATTTCATTATTTTATTGTTTAAGAAATTCAGTAAGTTTAGTTGCCCAGATTGGATGGCATACATGTGCTGATCAATTCAGGCACACCAATGAATCCAGTTGTTCACTCAAGTAATTCCACAGGCTTGCTGTGCAATTTAAATAATCACACACACACACACACATGCACGCACTCGGGCAAACAAACACACATACATCAGGTCATAAAGATTTAAGGACATAAGATTTCTTTAAAAATTCAGTTTTATAGTATATATTCATTAAAAGTCTGGGACTGGAGAGATGGCTCAGAGGTTGGCAGCACAGCTGCTGCTCTTCCAGAGGACCTGGGTTCAATTCCCAGCACATGCATGGCAGCTCACAACTGACTGTAACTGTACATCCCAGTTCCAGAGGATTTGGCACCCTTACACAGACATAGATGAGACTAAATACCAATTCACACACACACACACACACACACACACACACACACACACACACACTAAATCTTAAAAACATATGTGTAGAAGTTAGTGAGGGTAAAACCAAGTTTTTTTTTTAAAGGACTTGAGAGATGCTCAATGAGAAGGCATCAACAAATATTAAACAATAACTGGTACCTAGGAACAATTTTCTCTGTACTGCTCCTACACTGCTCTTAGTGAACGATTTACACAAAATCCAAACTGCAGATATAGAAGGCATTACCGTCTTCCCTCCACTTTACCTCTAGGACCTTGGCTGTTAGATCTCTGTATTAGGGCTCAGATTTAATTCCCAGCAAAACACACACACACACACACACACACACACACACACACACACACACACACACACACAGAGAGAGAGAGAGAGAGAGAGAGAGAGAGAGAGAGAGAGAGAGAGAGAGAGAGAGAGAGAGAGAGAGAGAGAAACAGAGGGCAAACAAATATGCCTAAAGTACATGATTCCTATCTCCCTTTTTATTAAAACAATAGTTATTCCTGGAAGATTCCTCCTAGATTCAGAGAATAAGCTTTTGGTTTAGAGAAAACACCCATAAGCTAGCTTTGTCATGGTGTGATGGTGTCAACACTGTCATTCCAGTTCTTTTGTGAATACCCCTTAAGAAAGGAAGATCCGTATCCTGGACCTAGCCAACCTGTTGGACACTTGTGACAGCTCAGCAGCACCTTTGACAGGAAGCCTCCACCACACACTCCGTGTCACTGCTCCATTCTTCCTCATTGCAAATGATGTGGTGTTTCACATTTTACTACAGCATGTAAGACAGACGTTCTTGCTTTTTCCTCTATGTGACTGTTTTAATTATTTGAAGAAGCTCCTTGGAAGTTTCATAATCTTCTCCTTCAATCCCATCAAAACATGTCTCTAGTTCTTGGAGACAAGCATCCTTGGGTTTGTATTCCAGATGTCTCAACATCCTGGCCTTTTCCCTTTGGATATTCCCCTGCATCCTGAGGATACAATAAGACAGATGTGGCCTGAGGAGGGCAGAACACCCGGAGTGTTTCCCTTCTCATGCCTTAGCAGTGTTCTAGTCTTCATTGGATTGTGACTATGCAGTAGTTTTAACACAGTAGCATTATGCTCATGGCTTCTGCTGAAATTGTGGTCTAGAGCCCCAGCCCTCTCCTTTTCCCCCAGGAAATACAGTGCCGTCAAGGGTCTTTCATCCTGTCTTTATGTAATTATTTTTTGTTTGAAACTTTGTGCGAGGCTTCTCCTTTGTGCTTTTGTGTCTTTTATTGTGTTGGTCCCCAGAAGTGCACGATGGGACAACAGAAGGAAAACAAAAAAACAAGAAACACACACACAAAAAAACAAAAACCACACAAGATTCTTGGCTGCTCTGGAAGCTGAGGGTCTGGAACGGGTCTGACGCATTACAACAAGAGTTCCACTCACTAACCTCAAGCCTTATGGATGTTAAAAACATAAAAACAAGCGGACTAAGAGAAATCCTACAAAATCGCTGGCTGGTGAGAGATTCAATTTACTCTAGTAAAACTAAAACGGGAAGATGAGGAAGGAAACCCTAAATTCACAGGGGCTGAATCTCTGCCTAGGACTCTATTTTTCACTCTCAAGAAACCTTTCTGCCTTCATTAAATGTAAGCAGGGCCCTGGGGGAGGACATACTCAAACAATGCAGAGTGTACCATGCATTCTCCTCTCTGGGCTAGTGAGCATTTTTTTTTCAGCGGCCTTTCCAGTAGCACACAAGTTATCTCTTCTCTCCAAGTACTCAGGAACATGAAGAGCTTCTGGCTGTTTGGATCCGCAGAGCAAGTGTCTCCTAAGTAACTTCTCCCACTGGAGGTAGGGCACATCTCTCTCTTCCAAATGACCACATCACTGATAGAAGCACCAGTTTCCCCAACAGGCACTTGAATCTTCCCTAGACATTGTTACTTGGGTTTCCTCATCACTTGCCTGTTTTCTGTGAATGATTTGCTTTGTGGACAGCAACAGATGCTCGTGCGCCTGTATTACGTCATTATGGATACCATAGCAAATGCCACAGACTAGGTGGCTGAGATGGCTGAGAAACTTACTTCCTCGCTCTTCTGGAGACAAGAGACCCAAGGTTAAAGGGGCTGGTGGTGCTTGCTCCCTCTGAAGCCTGTCCATGGGCTGTGAGTGGCAGACTTCTCCTGTCGTCTTCGCATTGTTCACCTGTTCACATCCTTACACCAATTTTCCTTTCTTAGAAGTACTTGAGTCATGGTGGAGTAGATCTCACCCTGGTGATCTTACTTTTCCTTATTTATCGCTTTGAAAACACCCCCCCCTCCCTGTTTGAGTTCTAGTCCCTGTGATAAAATATCTGAAAGAAGAAAGGAAGGATTTATTCTCTCATGGATTCCATGGACACAGGCCAGCCTAGCAGGGGAAAGCATGACGGAGGTGAAGCAGCTTGTGGTTGTAACAGCAGTTTCTCGGGCAGCTGATTTTGTCATTGTCAGGAAGGAGTAAGATTGGTCCAGAACTGGGGTCAGGTTATAACTCAAAAGGCCCTCTCTCATCAGCGAATGCAGTTTCTCCAGCTGCTCCCCATCCCCTAACAGAGACACAACTTCCCTCCAACTGGGAACCAAACGTTCAAATGCCTGTTAAGGACAGTTCGTTTTCAACTTAGAGCAGACACTCTCTCCAAATATAGTCACATTGTGAAGTGTTGGCTGTTTGGATGCTGCAAGAATATAACTCAGCCCATGATAGAACCTTCACTCAGGTTCACATCTCCAGATGTAGGCATTCTCTGCGAGTGTAAGCTGCAAGCTTCACTGTTCGCTCATTTCTGCATCTTCTCTCGAGTACATCTCTGGTTGAGGAGAACTGTCGAGGCCAGTCACGGCAGCAATGTGGAGAAGGCCACACCACCACTGAATGACAAAAGACGCCTAGCATGGGGATCTCCAAGGCAACCCCTCTGATCTCATACTGTCAGACTGAGGGAAGGAGGAAGATTTGGGCTACAGGGGTCGAGGATGCCTGTCTCCTTGACTCTCTGAGTCAGACAGTGTTTGTGGTATGATGCGGGCTCTAGCATGCTCCAGGACAGAGATGGGATCCTCTGGGAGGATCCATGTCCATTTTCTCCTCCTCTAGGTTTTCCCACCACTTTTCTTAGAACACTTCTTCTCCGAATTCACTTGCGGTTTCCATTTCAGGTTGTGCTTTGAAGAAATAAAAAGTCATGGGTCTTCCTTGAAATCACTGCACTTTTTAAAAATATTAGACTCTGCAAGTACAGAACCTACTTTAGCAAATGTTGACTGAAAATAACAAAGAAGACTAAGGTTCTTCATGTGAAAAGCTTCCTGAGGGCAGCCATGAGTCTAACAACTCTCTACTTCTGTGTAGCACCATGCCAAATTCAATGTTCATTTACTGAACAGTACTGTTGTGAAAGAACTGCCATGATGCAGCCTTACTCGACAGAAAGCAACTCTACTATTTTAGTGTGAAAGATAAACAAACAGGGATTTAACTCATTACAATCTACATTTGTCTACAGAACACACAGGAAAATGAGACTAAAGTACTGTTAAAAAGAGTGTCAAGGGTCTGTATTCACAGGAGATAAGGTGCAGATTGGTGGCAATTTCTTAAAGCTGGGTGAAAGGTGAATATAATTTTGATAAAGAAGAGAAATAAATATAATTGCTGATAGTTATAAAATACTATCCAGAGTTTTTTGTATGCATCATCTCACTTAATATTTGCAAAGTATTTGTAGCATGTGAATTGTTAAAAGTACATTTGGAGAAAAAGGATTTGATGTACTAAAATGCCTATGTCTTTTGAGATTTATTCCCATCCTTTAATTAAGGACATTGCAGTAAGGGGCAAGATGATGACCTCATGTGACAACATTAGAAGACATATACTAACAGTATGCTTACTAAGTAGCAGGTGCAACGGAAAATAATGCTTGGAGAGAGAAGTTGGGGATAGGATTATAGAAGGCTAGAAAAGCTATGGTAGGAAGTAAGATTTTGTTCTCGTTGGATCCAAAAGAAACTGAGGACAAATAGCTAACTGTGGTGTCTGTTAATATACCCAAATGCATGGTGGCCCCCAGGCTCTCTTAGCATAGCTAACATGAGTTCCAGAGTCCATTCTGGCTTCCTGGCTCCTCCCAGCTCTTCTCACCCAGCCCCCTACCTTAAGCTTCTCCACCCCATGGGCTTTCCTTTTTCCAGCTTCTGATTCCTATATAACCCTGCTATTCTGGTCATATGCCCTCTTTGTTTTCTCTTGCCTTTCTTGGTTCCTGGTTCTCTTGCTCTTTTCTCTCTTTTGGCTCCACGTCTCTTGTCCCTTTCTCTTTTCTCCTTTCTCGTCTCTCATGGCCTGGCTCAGTCTATGGCTATCTTTTGTTTAGTACTTTCTCTCCCTGCTCTGGACTCTCCCAAATACCTCTGGCTATGCTTTCCCTCACAGCTACAATAAAAACCTCACCTGCGCCTTGGTATGTCATGTCCTCAAATTTGGTGTTGAAACTCCCACTTTATATGTGGTTTACATCTATAAACCATAGGAAGTGGCCAAATGGATTTAGTAGGAAAGTTGAGTGGCTGTGTCTTTTGTCTCTCAAGGAAACATGGATACCTTAAGCTCAACTATGTATTTTCCTGATTATTCTTTTTCTACTTAAATCTGGATCAGACATCAGTGATTCTTATGTTTATGGTTTTTCTAGGATGTTTGATTTCCCACAACTTAAATATTACAACATTCTCATTTGATTTCATTATATGTGACTTTCTCCTCATACTTTTTGAATTTTGTGTGTGTGTGTATATATATATATATATATATATATACATATATATTTCGCTTATTTAAATAAATGATATAAGCTTTTTTAAAGTACATCAAATGGGACACCCATCACACACACCAACCAAAACATTTAACATTTTTTTTTACTCTATTTCCGTGAAAGGTTTCTCCCAAATGATTCTACAATTGCTCCTCACTTATTTTAATAATTTATTTTTGGAGATTATAATACAATTATATCATGTACTCATTCCCTTTTCTTCCTACATACTCTCCCATGTACTCCTCCTTGCCCTGATTGAAATTTTTGGCTACTTTTTCAATAATTGTTTTTGTATACAACTATGTATATGCATATTTACTCCAAAACATTACCTGGTCAACAACAAATTGGTGTTGGGTAATGGCTTGGTATGCTCTTCCTTGGGGAAAACTGTTTCTCCTGCTCTCTGCATTCCTTCTTGCCTATAGTTCTTTGTATAGAGTTCTATGCCCTCTCTACTTAGGCATGCCTACTGTTACTGTTCTCTTCTGTGTTCAGCTCATATTGATGAGACTTTATTCTAGCTTCTCACATTACTAGGAGATACAGTCTCAGAGAAACTCCTTGATCTGAGAATCTTTCTGCCCCCTTTTCTACCTGAGGCTTAGATTCAGTAGTTGTTTGTAGATATGTCCATTGGGACTGGGCTCCACAACTCTGCATTTTGATTGGTTGTGCTGTTCTGTAATCATCTCTGTCTGTTGCAAAGAGAAGTGTCCTTGATGAGGACTGAAGACTGTACTTTTAAAATTTCATCCTGGCCAAATTCTCCAAATATCATTTTCTTGATGATATTAACATTTCAGGCTAATGTTTTCTGAGCTAATCCCTCTCCAGAACTAGTAAGGTAGAAAACTCTAAACAATTTGTCTCTTTCATTTTGACCTTTCAATTCATTTATTTGGAACCCAAGAGAAAAACTATGAAATATGACAACAATGACTCAAACATGCTCATCTTTCCCACACCACCACCTCTCACTCCTCTATATTAATGGCATATTCACTTTTGAACTATTTATAGCCTCTCTTCCCTTCTATGATGAAAGTTCTGGCCTTAGGGCAGAGCTACTGTTGTATGTCACATGACCTAGGATTAACAGACGCAGTAGCATAGTAACCATTTATTATTTCATTGTCATTTATTATTTATTTTGTTCTTTTTGAGGTAAGATATCATTATGTATTTGACTTTGAACTCAAAAATTTTCCTGCCTCTGACTCCTGAGTGCTGAGAGTACAGGCGAATGATATCATGACTAATATTTACTAAGTTTTAATTTTTAATTTACTCACATTACATCCTGATTATAGCCCCCTCCCTCATCTCCTCCTGGTCCCACCCTCCATCTCTCATCCCCCTTCCCCCGGTCCTTAGAAAGGGGAGCCCTCCTCCTCTATCATCTGACCCCAGCCTATCAAGTCTCATCTGGACTTCCTGTATCCTCTTCCTCTAGGGCCTGGCAAGGCCATGCCACCATGGGAAAGTGATTAATGATTGGGCACCAGAGTTCATGTCAGAGGTAGCCTCTACTCTCCATATTATGGGGACCTACAAGGAGACTGTGCTGCCTATCGACTATATCTGAGCAGAGGTCTAAGTTCTCACAATGCACCTTGGTTGGTGCATCAGTCTCTGCAGCAACACCTCCCCCCTCATCCAGATTTGTTGGCTCCATTGGTCTCCTTGTGGAGCTCTTTTTCCCTCCAGGTCATTCTATACCACAAGTCTTCCATAAGACTCCCTGAGCTCCACCCCAAAGTTTGACTGTTAGTCTCAGCATCTACTGTGATCCCTTGCTGGGTGGAGTCTTTCAGAGGACCTCTATGGTAGATCCCCATCCTGTTCCTTCTCTTCAACCACTTCTGGTGTCTATTCTATTTGCATTTCTGAATGAGAACTAAGCATCCTCTCTACAGTCCTCTATATTATTTATCTTCTTTTAAGGTCTGTGCATTATAATGTGGTTATCCTGTATTATGTAGCTAATATCTGCTTATAAGTGATTATATGCCACACATGTCTTTCTTTGTCTGGGTTACCTCACTGAGGAAGATCTTTTCTAGTTCCATCCACTTGCCTGCAAATTTCAAGATTTCCTTGTTTTAATAGCTGAGTAATATCCCATTGTATAAATATACCACAGTTTCTTTATCCATTCTTTGGTTGAGGGACATCTGGGTTGTTTCCAAATTCAGATTATTATGAATAAAGTTGCTATGAACATAGTTGATCAAATATCCTTGTATGGTGAAGCATCTTTTGGGTACATGCCCAGGAGTGGTATACCTGGGTTTTGAGGCAGCACTATTCCCAGTTTTCTGAGATAGTGCCAGATTGATTTCCAAAGTGGTTGTACAAGTTTGCACTCCCACCATCAATGGAGGAGTGTTTCCCTTCCGCCACATCCTGGCCAGTATGTGATGTCATTTGAGTGTATGATCTCAGAGTTCTTATGATTTGCATTTTTCTGATGACTAACAATGTTGAGAATGTCTTTCAGTGTTTCTCAGCCATTCTATTCTTGCAGACAACTTCCTGAACAGAACACCAATAGCTCAGACTTTAAGATCAATAATTAATAAATGGAAAACTTTTGTAAGACAAAAGGCACTGTCAATAGAACAAAACAAGATTCTGCATACTAGGAAAAGATGTTCACAATCCCTACATCAGACAAAGGGCTAAATATCCAAAATATATAAAGAACTCAAGAAATGAAGCACCACCAAACTAAATAATCCAATTAAAAATGGGTACAGCGCTAAAATGATCATTTTTATAATTATTTTTCTTCTTGTGGAGCCATTATGATAAATGCAACCACTTAAGAGAACCAAACTCCCAAATTCCTTGTTGTAGCAAATACAGCATGTTCCTTGTTGTTAACCCAAATAAACTAAACCCTTCCCAAAGCTAAATATCTACCATATATATGATGGCTTGCTGCTTTGACACAGAAGGTCATCAGGTTGCCGCTGGCCCAGTAAAGTATGGAAAACAGTCAAGATGCATTTCAACTCCCTCTCTTTTGCTTTGCTTTGTTTTGCTAGCCACCTGCTATCTCTGCCAGGCCATAAATCTAGAGAACTACAATTTGCTGATGTTTCCCACTGCTTCTATTTAAGTGGAGACAAAAAGCAGATTTCAGAGTCTGGACTATCTCTAACCACAAGATAGAAAGTTTAGCTCTGTTTGATTTCAAGATCATCCCATCACATTTCTAACCTGGCTTTCCTCTCTAAATCTTGTTCATGTATCTCACCTAGTTTTCAGAGAGGAAAGCAAGTAAGGTAATCATATGGAGATCTTTTTCTACTCATCTAGGTGGTCTATTTGAGGCTACAGAAGCAAGCAGAAACAGAACTTGGGAGACAATTATAAACTAGAAATAACAGTAAAGTTTTTTTTGATATATTTTCTTGCTTTACAAATACTTCCATCCCAAGAACATGATCTTGTTGGCTTATATATACAACTTTTCTTTGACCATATTAACTAATTTTTAACCCATCTGCAGCCAGTATATAGTGGACACAGCAGGGAAGGTTCTCAATATGTAGCAATTTTTAAAAATGTTCTTAGAGCAACAGTACTACTTTTGTTTTTTATTAAAATTGCATATTGTAGGCTCAATAAGTAAGGCTGAACAATGAAGTGCAAGACACTGATCTGAATTCAGACTTCAGGTAAGCTACAGGTACATGTTAGTATAAATATGTACCAAGAATTTCATGGGCAATGCACATACTGAAAGGACATTTACTTTTTATCTGAAATTTAGGTTTAGCTTAGCATTGATTAGTTTTACTTTCTAAGCATGGTGACCATATATACTGAGGGATTGATCACTTTGAGTAATTTTGTTCTCTTCCATATATTAAGTCCAACAAGCATACACACCTTTAGTTGTTTGCTCAATTTCAGTATAAATAAGTAGATTAAAAAAAACTGTTTCAATGCATATATTCCAATTTGTGATTTTGATGAGTAATAAGTTATAACTAAAGCTCCTTCTAGAGCACATTGGAATTATCTGTTTATTTCCTGTGATTTCTGTAAGGCTGTGAAGTGAAAAGGAAAAGGACCACACTTCATTCAAATTCTGAGGTATACCACTGGAAAAAGGATGAACACGATGAGAGCCTGGGAATAAACACAAAGTACAATGTTAGGCTAGCATAGCAACAAGTGTGCAAAGCATTTGTGTGGGTAAGTGCATGTGTGTGTGTGTCTGTTAGAGAGAGACAGAGAGAGAGAGAGAGAGAGAGAGAGAGAGAGAGAGAGAGAGAGAGAGAGAGAGAGAGAGAGAGAGAGAGAGAGAGAGAGTGAGATGGAAATAGTGTGTTTGTGTATAAGTTTGAGCTGTTGCTTGGAGTTCAGATAGGGTTGTGGGCCTGGGAAGCAAGTACACTTTAATTTGAGCATCTCTACACACTGATGAGGTGTGCGTACAGCACAGTATCCAATTCTAGAAGCAGAGGTTCCAAGAGAGATTGGTCTATGGCATTTTCTTGAAAAAAAAAAATCACAAACGTCTGTCACATAAGTGATATTTTATCACACATTCAAGCATACACACATTCCCTCGTGCACACACACACATGCACTCACACACACACATGCATGTCTGCATTTATGTGGAGGGCAGGTAGAGAAAGAATACTAATGTTTTACGCACAGCCTTTCTCAGCATTTGTTCAGTCCACAGTGTTAGCATCTTGGCTTTTCTGTCTTTGTAGTAGAGGTGGGTGGTCAAAGCCACTCTCAGTCTATATCTGTGAATTCTTCAGTGAATATTTATCTGCTAGATACTAGATCCCTTCTTCAGAGACTCTATGAAAGGAAAATTTGTTGGTGAAGATTCTTGATGTTTTTCATATTTCTACCACTGAATCTTCATTTCAAAAATTCGGCCTACAATATAACTGTCTAGGTAGTGGTGACAATATTTCCTTGTAAGAATTTTGCCATCCTCCCTATAAAGAAGCAATTTTAAACCTATTCCTGTCCTGAGTAATAAAATATCACTTATGTGACAGACGTTTGTGATTTTTTTTTTTCAAGAAAATGCCATAGACCAATCTCTCTTGGAACCTCTGCTTCTAGAATTGTATACTGTGCTGTACTCACACCTCATCAGTGTGTAGAGATGCTCAAATTAAAGTGTACTTGCTTCCCAGGCCCACAACCCTGTCTGAACTCCAAGCAACAGCTCAAACTTGCATTCACAAGAGGGGTCATTCTGTTGTTGGACCCCTAGCCTCCAACCTGAGTCTCCATAACTGAATTCATCGACTCAGAGATGAGCTAATTTCACACTCTGTTCAAACTGCACATTTATGAACAAACTAAATGATTATTATCGGTTGAAAGTATTAAAACTTTCTACTGATTCAGCTATGGTTGTGATGGGACCTTTCTTGGCCCAACTGTTGCTGGCCCAGGGACTTAGGTAAACTCAACAGCTACCAAAAGTCAAGAGCATGGTCTCTCATTAAAGATGTGAATACTTGTGGGAGTGAACACTGCAGAAGCAGGTGAGGGTGAGAGATAGACTCAAGAAAGGACACAGATTTTGAGCTTCCTTATCTAGGGCTTTTAATAGGATTATGGGAGAAACTTTAAAACAGTTGAGATAGTTTCTATGGGACTGTGTAGATCCCAGGGTTGTCATAGATAGAACCAATGGAGGATCCACATCATCCAAGCATGTCCCCCTCATCCAGCCAGTGAAAAGAACAGTCTCTGTTCATGTGCTGCCCACCCAAGTAGCAATTGCTAAAGCCTCCCTTTGTCTACCTCTGACCCTGGCCTTGTTATTTGTTGACCATGACTCTGTGCTAGCCGGTACTCTTTGGCAGGTGTTTCTACTCATGATCTCACAGGTATTTCAATGCTGTTAATTACACTCTAGTTCTCTTTGTTCTCACAGATACCAATAATTCACATGGTTACTTTAGATAATTCTATCTACAGGAAGTTCTGAGGCCTCTTTCCTGAAATACATTAATTTCTTAAAAGCTATCATTGCTTTGTCTGTTGTAATCAACTGTACTAGAAACAGGAATATTAAGCATAGGTTCCTCAAAGATGGAACGCTCTGGGGGAAGCTTGCTATCACTAACTCAGAACTCTGTTCTTAGTCTTTCTGGTCAGTTTGGTTAGCTCATATCCAACTATTAGTCCTTTTATTCATATTCCTCCAAGTTTTAGGCTTTGTTGTATTAAACGCTAATCTTCCTTTTACTCTTTCCATCTCTTATCACTGCATCATATATGATCAACTTGCAGTTTTCAGCATGGACCCTTTTTTATTAACTGCCTACAGAGAGCTTGTTCTTTTCTCGCTATTATAATCGGGCAAATAATGACTGGTATTCAGAGGCAGGGTGTTGCTGGGACAAAAGCCTAAAATGTGTGGCAGTAGAGCAAACAGTAGTCATGACTTTAGTCTTCAAAGACTGTGTAGGCAAGCCTGAGGGCCTTGGGTGTGGAACTGAAGATCCAAAGTGGCCTCACAGATACTGACAGTTAAAGATTGAAAGAATCCTGGGATGATGCTATTGAAAGTTGAAGAAACAGAGGCCTTTGTTATGCAGTGGTACACAGTTTGGTCATTTTACAGCCCGTGGCAGACTGGAAAACAGGAAGTGATCCTAATGATGCAGTGAGCTTCAAGGCACAGAAAGTACCAAAATGCAGAAATACTGAATACAAAGATGATTCCATTTTGTTACTTGTGACGAAATATAAGGTGAGAGAAGAGTTTATTAATTTCTGCTTTTTAAAAAAAGATTCATCAGGCATGGTGGCACACATGCCTTTAATCCCAGCACATGGGAGGTAGAGGCAGGTGGATTGCTGTGAGTTCTAGGCCATCCTGTTCTACAAAGCAAATCCAGGACAGCCAAGGCTACACAGAAAAACCCTGTCTCAAAAAAGCAAAAGCAAAAAAAAAAAAAAAAAAAAAAAAAGGACTCAAGGCTTAGTGAGTTTGAAACAATAGAGTTTCACATACTATGCCTCTCTAGATGGCAAGACTGCAATTAAAAAGTTGTTTAGGTTCAATACATTCAAAGGAATGTTACATCATCTCAGAACTTACCAAGTTTGTAAACTGTATATCATAGGTTCTTTGAGGTTTAAAAAGAAGAAGAAGCTCCTTGTGGGTCTTTGGCTGTGGTTGACAAATCTTCCCTATTAACTATGCTGGAGATTGTAGCAGATTGTACCAAGAGCATAGTACTTGCTATGCTTGTACCCTACAATTGAGCTACACCCCTACCAAGAGCCTTCAAGATATTGTGCCACAACTGTGTAATCATAGGGCACACAAGAAGCTAACTGAAATGGATTTATGAGTTTATGGCTGTGACTTAAGCTAAATAAAATGGATTTGTAAGTGATATAAAGGGATTACAATATTTGTAAAAGCTTTATATCTGTTTACTTTAAAAACAATTTTCACAGTATAAGATGAAAAAAAAAAAAAAAGACTTTGGCCCTAACATTTATGTGTATGAAACTGGCAATAAACTACACAGCTCCAAACACAGGGTACTTAAACTTATTTTTAAATTTATTTTTATTTTTTAATGTATGTGTATTTTGCCTGCATGTCTGCCTATTCATCACATGCATACACTGCCCATGGAGACCAGAAAAGGACATCAGATCCCCTGGGCTAGGATTACAGATAGTTGTAAGGTGCAAAGTTCTGGGAATCAAACCCAAAAGAAGAGCAACTACCATTCTTCAGTCCTGAATTTTCTCTGCAGCTAGCAGGCTGCTTCTGTGGAAAATAAAATAACACTCAAAGAAAACTGAAATTCTAAAGTGCATAAATGAAAAACCACTCTAAGAATAAGGCTGAGCTCTAGTCTAGGAAAAGGCTACATTCAATTGGTGGATCTTAGTAAGGCAGTGAACCTACATCAGTTGGTCTGCCTCTCTTATAAATGAATTTATCTAGGAGTGTCAGCTAGCATAATGCTGCTCTACCATGTAACTCTGCTGGATACAGAGAGTCAAGAAAGTTTTCAGTTACTAAGTCCTTGCACTGAGAGCAACAATATTGAAGACACTGAGTTGAGACCATGCCCATGGACTTTCACTCATACCTGTGTCTGATTTAGTTGATGAGTTGCCGATACTCTTGAATGAATTGATATATAAACAAGATGCAGTTTCAGGGCATTCTAGGATAAATGGAGAATTATTAGCATATTGTACCTTATTGTCTTATTGATAATTAATACACTTTATCGTTTATTGATAATCACAGTGTCTCTTGACTTGTGGTATTTCAGAACCGTATTACTGTGCCATCCAATCATGGTGAGTCTATCACTCGTCTCTTGCCCTTGGGCAGATGTTTTTGATTCACTTGCCTGCAGAAATACAAAGAATTACCATGGAAATACATTTTTGAGGACATGTCGTGAAAGATTCTATGTCTTGGGATGTTCACACCAAATACAACTGTAACAGTGTGCAAAATGGCATGTGATAGATGGAAGATAGCACCTCTTACAGTCTCCAGGCTTCTGTTTCCAGCTAGTGCTGTATGAAATAACAGCAACCGATGCCGGAGTCTGAGCAGATTTGTGGTCTTCTTGTTATGTGCTTTGATTGGAAGGGAATATGGAATCATTATTATGATATTTTATGTTACATAACAAAACAAAATGCACCCTAAGCCCATAAATTTGAAATAGAGGCAAAAACCTACAATATTTTGATTCTGGACATGTTGGGTTTGAGGGTAGATTTTAGAGACTACATTTTACTTGAGTATTGAGTCAGCTGATCATATGCAGTGCATCTTACTTAATTAAAATAGTCAGTTGACTTGCACAAGATGATTGCCCAATGTGTGTTTGTTACATAAGGGTCCGAATTATGTATTAGAACTTATAGCTAAAGTAATGACTTTGCTTTCTTTCTTTTTTTTTTTTTAATTAATTTATTCTTGTTACATCTCAATGTTTATCCCATCCCTTGTATCCTCCCATCCCTCCCCCCCCCATTTTCCCGTATTCCCCTCCCCTATGACTGTTCCTGAGGGGGATTACCTCCCCCTGTATATTCTCATAGGGTATCAAGTCTCTTCTTGGCTACCAGCTGTCCTTCCTCTGAGTGCCACCAGGTCTCCCCCTCCAGGGGAGAGTAACTTTTCTAGGATATTTATTTGCTTAATTAATATACTCCACTTGCCCCACCCCAGGGTTTCACTTTCTAGCCCAGGCTATCCTAGGGTAAAAGAAACTTACTGAATTGTGATATGACAGCCAACCCACTACCATGCTTGAGTTAGAATGCTGTCAAAATGTCAGGAACTCTATTATTTGCCAGTAGCCACACATGGCTATTACTTAAAATTAAAATGTAGTTCCCTTGTCTTACTAATATCACTTTTATTAGTCAGACTACCACTGGTACTATGAGAAAACAGCTCAGGCATAGGATATTCCATCATATACAATTCTTCTTCCACACAAATATAAAATCTCCTTAAGTTAGAGAAGAAGAAGAAATGAGAAAAGAATGATGGCTGTGAATGAATGAAACACTCTTTTGTCTGTCTTCCACATTCAAGACTCTCCATCTGAAAACGTCAGTAACCTCAATATGCATCCCATGTGGCCAAACACATTGTGAGCTTGATAGTGATCATGTGGGAGATGGAAATGATTTACTCCGCAATGCAGGATGAGACGGTATTAAATCACTGGCGTGCTGTTAAGGTGGAGTTACGCTCCTGGGACCAGGGCTCAGCTCCTACTGCAGTCTACTCCACCTCTTTTCCGCTCTGGTTAATGTCAAGAGGAGGCATGTTGAAGAGCTGAGCCACTGCAGGTGTGCTCTGTCACCTGGGACTCTGTCAGAGTTTCTCTGATCGACACAGCGTGGCTGGCGTGCAATGGGTGTGTGCAGCACAGCTGAATGGCTGGGTCCCAGAACTCAGGCTCTAAAGTTGTTATCCATCAGACCCTGCTTTAATTGTTTATTGATCAAATAAACAAAAGAGATTATTTATTGGGTCCCAATGCGGAGCTTTTATTCCAGCCAGAGGACGATAAATATGTTTATATTTCTGTGGTTAACCTTTTACATGGTAAAAAAAAAAAAGTCTGCTTAAACTTGCCAGTAGAAATGAAATATGTCTCATAATTACTTGCTTATAAAATATGCACATGAAAACAGACTTTATTAATTTAACATAATAAAATGTTCTTTTAAATTTAATAAGGAGAAATAATAGAAAAACAAAAAGAATCAGTACATAAGTGATAGAAACATATTGATTTACGTGTCAGATAATTAAGTTATTTTTTTAATTTTATTAACCACATTAATAAATGGCATTTAAGTGTCAAGTACTTAGAATTGTTGTTTCTAGTTCTTTGAAAAAATGAGCTGACAATATCTTCCCTAAAATAGAACAGTTATTTTCTTCTTTTCAAATGTACAAAACAAATTGGGTTCTAAGATTTTCATCCATCTTTTTGCATTTGCTCCAGAAGTTGTGATCTCTATATGCTCATGCCTGGTCTTAACCTAAGGCTAAATAGGTAGCCCTGTGATGGGCCTCGACTTGGAATCCATGGAACCAGCTCTACTGCAGACTATGTCAAAAAGTTTACTCCTCTTCACTACTCATGTGCAAGTTCGCATTCTTTGCAGTGGATGAGAAAGGCAGGTTGCTAAGACTTAGGAGAAGCACAAACACTGGAGTTTCTATTTATTCAAAGTTAGCCAGATTTTATAATCAAAGGTGCAGGCAGGTTTGCTGCACAGCAGCAAGGTGGCTTCCTGGCGAAATTGCCTCCCCACAGAGGGCATATCCTGTCTTTTAATTCAAGATAGCAGTAGTAGTGACCAGTTTTGGACGCTGCATATACACTAGGTACAGGGTTAGTTGCTATTTGTATAATATGATAGTTGCATTTATAATTTCCAGTGGTTCTTTTGGATAGAGAATATTAGTGACACTTTACAGAAAATATTGAAGTTCACTTACTATTTACCCAGTGAGTAAATGATAGTATCCAGTAACTAAAATTTGTAGAACCCTACAAACTAGTTTCATATTGTTGCACCAGACATCCGGTGAATCTAGCGTGGTAAAATTTAGTAGTGGCTAATTTTGGAAACTTGACATCATGTATAGAATAGAAAAGCTAAACAGACTAGCAAAGTTCTTGTTATTTTTTAATTCTCAAGAAATACAAGTTTTCTATAAATACAGTGAGTGCCTGATATGCTCCAAGCATTTGTTAATAATATATGCACAAAATGATTTATGTTACAATGAAACTATTAGATTTGGGGTATGGTAAAAGATCTTTACATTGTAAGTTATAGTTTTTGGTTTTTTACTTGTGTGTGGCACATTGACTGGTCTATGTAATTGTGCAAGTCAGAGAATGTATTTGTACACAGACATGTATCTTTGTCTTATAACTTAGGGTGGCCTCCAGAAACTCTTTTGCAAAACAGTATGTATTGCACTAAAGACAATCCTGTCCTATTAGCAGAGACCACTTAGGGATGGATGGTGTTGACTGAAAGCTCTGTCACTTTGATGAATCTGTAGCAGGCATGTCAGCCGTTCTTATTGCCTTAGGATGACAAAGTACTTTGCCATAATATCTTCTTGTTTGTTTGGTTTTAGAAAGGTCTTGTCATATAGCCATGGATTTGCAATGGTCCTCCTGCCTCAGCAATCCAAGTGCTGGGATTATAGGTACACACCTACCATTTCTAGATCAATCCTCCGATGTTCTTAAAGCAGGAGACTGTGAACTATCCTAAGAAAAATTGCTTCTCAATAATGCTCTAAGTGCTCAAAAGGAGGCTAAGACTTTCTTTTTGTTAAACTTTTCCTACCAGGCACCAGAACTGGGTATCTTCATCATTATATAACGGTCATTGTTATTCGATGTACAGATAATATTTATTTACTACACATTATTTTGGTAATAATAATTACTAAGTGCATTAATTTAAGAATAATGTAACAACCAAAATGCTTTATATGACTGATATCTTATTTCTGCTTTAACAGATTTCTGCAAATGTAGTAGTTGAAAATGGTGCACTTGTCATTGCATAGTTCTAGATATCAGAAGTCCTTAATGGATCTCACCTGGCTAAAACAAGATTTTCTGTTGTACCTATTTCTAGAGAATATATGCTGCATTTCCCTGCTTTTAGGCTTTCTAACCAGTACTTCCCAGTCCTTGCCCTATGGTCCCTCCGAGCAAGCGATGGATGCAGAGCATTTGCCACTCACATGCACCACAATAGCACTGATTCTTTTGCTTTTTGTACACAACTGACGACAATGTGAATGTGTTGGGTTTGCTAGCATAATCCAGAACAATCGCTCTTGCATAGCTGCTGCTTAGCAAATGCAATTTCATTCCTTGCCTTAATTGTCATTTAGCATGCAATGCAACATATTTATAGAGTCTGCAGATTAGTAGCATCTTGGGGGGCGGTGCTTATTCTTCTCCCACAGGCAGCAGCAGAATTAGAGCAGTCCTAGGTAACCTGTGCACGCACAGATCCTTTCTCCACCTCCTTGACTTGCTAGCAAAACTAGATTAATTATCACTGCTGCCATGGGTAATCATAAGGATATGTAGGTATCGGAGAAGTGATGAATTTTCACCCTATGATGAAGAGTTCTCCTTAGTATGTAAATCCTATTAAACAAGGAAAGGAAAACAAATCTCTCAAGCATTCTTAGATAAATGGTATTTGTTTCAAGTGAAAGAGTGAAACTCATCTATTTACTTTCTTCATTATAGCTTATTGCTAACCCTGTCAGAAAAGATGATCATTGATTAAGTGCCTATTATCTGTCTTTAGCATCAGCTCATCATGAAGAAGCGATATCATGGTACAGTCTTCGAAGAGGCAAGATTAATTAACTTGTAACAATTAGGGAAAAATTGATGGATAAATTGTGCTGACCATGACTACAAATAAAGTTCTAGAAAGAAATAGGTCTGTACAGAGTGGACTGATTGCTTAAAGCTTCAAAGCAGCATGAACAGAATTAAAAGAGTTTGAAATAAAAAGAATAAAATAGCAAAAATGACTACTAATGGATGAGCGACTGAACAAGGCATATAATGTCAGTTAGAGGAGAAAATGCAGGAAAAAATACAGACTGTGCCCCTTAGGGTTATAAGCACTGTGTCATGAAGGCACCTGAAAGCAGATACAAAGTTTAGAAGAAAAGGGAAAATTCTGGAGATTATTAAGAAGGAGGTAGTGAAACATAAAAAGGTGAACTTGGAAAGATGATGACTTCATAAGACATTGGGGATAAATAGGAGGGCTGAGCCACATTCCTCTCCCACTTTATATCAGTAATTGTTACTAAGTAATGCATGAATCCTCTGAAATAGATCATTCATTCTCTCTTTTACGCACGCATTTTGGAGTATATTAAAATTAGATGAATAATGTGTGAAATTTTCAAACAATAGAAACAAACAAACAAAAACAAACTCCCAAGGAAGGAAACTTTGATCCATTAATAGAATAAATGGTGTTCTCAGAGAGAGCAACATTTTATAAAAATCACGTGGGAGCATTAGAAAGAGTAAAAAGGCATAATTAAGCACAGCTCTGTCTTTGATATCACTCTGCTGAGCTGCACGCTTATGAGTTTTAATTCAATAACCATGTAAAAAATACGTATTTTTACAGCCCTTGCTAACAGAAGAACTTTATAAAAAATGTTGTATTATAAGAATGTTATTCTTTTCATCTTTAGTAGAAGAAACACATATACTGTTTCTTCATGATGAAAAACCTTCATCAGTGAAACTAGTTCCTAGAGAATTTCTCAGCAGATTAGTCAAGAAAAGAAGTGGTTGAAAGAAATATGGAGCTTGCATAATTGGTAGGACAATAGATGAAGGCCGAGCAGAGAGATCTGTGGAGAAAGAACCTCTTCGTAGTTTCCAAAGTGGCACTATCTGAAACAGGTCACTTCTGCCTGATTTCTGCCTTTCCTGCACTTTACACAGGATTCCAGTTCCAAGGGAAATCAAAGTGTTTATACATCCAGGACCAAATTAAGCCTCTCAGATAACCAAATGAAACACACCAAGAAAGACTACTTGGGGCCCTTCTAGAGCAGAGAGAGCCCACTGTAAAAGGAACTGCAGAAACAGAGGGCCACAGGGCTTTCATTGGCTGGGATGAAGTGGGGAATGGAGACCAACTTTGTCCATTGATTGAGTTCACCCCTAAAAAAGTCAGCTTTCTCATATGTCTACCCTATGGTACAATTCTACCACTGGGAACAGCCCCCCTCCCCACCCTTTGCCTCCCTGCCATCCAGCAGATCCTAGGAGAGAGCTGAGCACCAGTCCTTACCTTGATGATTATTGAAAAGGATAGTTCTCAGACCTAAGAGAAAGATGGCCTTGGGTGGTAAAGCTAACAGGAGGCATTTAAAAATATTTCCACATCAAAGAGACAGAGAAAGCATTTACAAGTACAAGATTTCCAAGGGAAAATCCTCAAAGAACTATGGGAAGCTAGTCTCTGTTTCCAGTAGGGGAGCATGCTGTTGGGCCTTCCTCCTGGCACCAGAGAAGGAAGTACGAAGACCTTCATGTACATTGCCACTAAGGCCACTAGAGAGCATAAAAATAGTCCTTCTGAAAATGAAAAGTGTAATGGAAACACACACACACACACACACACACACACAAATGTAAATAATTAAAATGTGACTGAGAGAGATAGAAGTTAGAAGCAAACACGTGACATTTGAGCGGTCTCTCCTCATATAGAAGTTAACAGATCTACTAAAAAATAATTAGTAAACAAACAGCAGGCAGCGCCTCTTTTGTGCCATCCCACGAGCAAGCTTTAGCACTGATCACATCCAAGGAAATAAAATCTAACCTTGGATGTAAAACTGAAGATAACTGAAATCCTTACTGTGGCCCCTTAAACTTGCCAGCCAGGAGACCACAAGGCATGATGAGTGGGAACAGATCTTGAACAGTTAGTTACTCTGTTGTCCAGTCTTCCTCAGGACGTCTTTCTCCCCAAGACTGCCAAAATACTTTCTCTTCAGTACTGTTTTGCTGGGGCGTCTGCCTGCTCAATCAGCTTATTCCTGCACCCTGCTCTTCCTTCTCTTTCTTTACTCCTTCCCAGATTATAAAGACAAAAAGCCCAGTCTTTTTTTTTTTTTTTTTTTTAAGTGTTCTCTGCTTCTAACTCAGACATTTCTGTCCCTCTAACAACTCGGCTTCTGCTTTTTCTCTTTTATTCTTATAATCAGACAAAGGCATTTCTCTTTCAGGAGTCAGGGATGTTTAGACATGAACATCTGTCCCTTGTCAGTTCCTATCCCAGGAACCTGAGACACTATCATATACACATTGTGTGTCTGCCGAGGGGAGTCAGGTTGAGCTATAACTTACTCACCAGAACTCTTCCGTACCTGCTTACCACAGTATCTGACGTGACATGGTTTGTATTCATGTGGTTTGGGGGCAGGTCTCTATATTTTCCAGGCTATCTTTTGAAGTCACAATTTTCCTGCCTCTGCTTCCTGAGTGCTGGAATTACACACCATGACTGGCTCTGCTTTTCTTTTTGCAATTGAGCTGATGAAAACAAAATTACTCAAGGTGTAAAGGAATCAGTGACTCTTGGCAGGTATGGGCTGGCTCATCTGTGAGTTTGCCAGTTCTAAAACCTTGATAACCTTTTGCAGAAAGATTTCCCAATTAGTGGTGGAGGTTGGTAAGATGACTTGAGTGTCTTGAATAGCACTCTGGCTGTTTAATTTCCTCACCTGAATGGAATATTCAAAATCTACAGGAAGGATGGAGAAAGGGGGAGAGGGAGGCATGGAGGAAGGTAGAAAGAGCAAAGTGAAGTAAAGAAAAAGTTTAAAAGAAAAATGACAATACAAAGATGGTCACCACCAATATCATTTCCGGATTTCTTCATCTCGGGCACCAGACCAAGCCACTAGATTCCATACTGTCTGGGTAAATACCAGATATGGGGTAACATGCGCTAATGTGGCCCTTTCACCCTTATTCACGTATCCATAAAACTGCTATTATAAGAATAATACAAGCGTATTTCAAACAACTATCGAGTGGTTTAGCTAACGAAATTTATATGGCAATCTAATTACAGTGTTTCTTTTCAGTAAAACCCTATTAACATGTTTTTCAAGAGACCAGATACTAAAACCCTTTCATCAGTTTAAAAGAACAAAAAAAAAAATCTCCATAATGGGAAATGCCAAAAACAAAAGAAAACACAGACAGAACGTAAACTATAAAAGGGTCACAAAAATTTTGTTTCTTGGAGAACTTAAGATGGCTTTATGGTATATAAATATACCTCATCCTTAGGGGATGTCACGCAGTATAAATCTGGGGTAAGGAAGAAGCAAGATGTTCCTCCTAGAATACTGAAAATAATTGTGGAGCAGAAGCCCTGAGCGATCAGCATGGTGAGTTCTATAGTGGCAGGGAAACAAAAGCCGGTGGCTGGGAGCCATTGTTTCATTCTTCCAATAGTTGGATGCTTTTGTGTATTCCTGTATCAAGAGCCTGAGGTCTGTGAGCTCTAATGATACATTTAAACCAGAATCAAAGAAAGCCAAGCTGCAACCATGTTCTCAAGTTGCTAATCACAGCGGCTAATTTAATACACCCGGAGACAAGAGCAAGATTATAAATGCCTCAGGCCCAGGGCTAGAGCCCTCAGGACTAGTTAATACAGTTTCAATTTTGTTCACATTTAGGCTCAGGAAATTGTGTCTCATCCATTTGGAAAAAGTCACCCTGGAAAAATTAAATAAAAGACAGGAAGCCACATATCAGCTGGAGAGAAGAACTAATTTGTGCCACAGGTCTACCTAAATGTGACACCTGATCTTGTTGACAAACTTGGTGCCCAGGGAAGGGCTCTGATGGCCTACCTGCAAACTCATCTTAGAAACAACAGCGGCTTCAAAGGGGACTCGGTTTCCAGTCTGTGATATGATTGCAATGATTCTACTTTTGCATAAATTAAATCACAGAACTGTAATAATTTCCTGCTAGGGCTCCAAGTTTAGAACCGGGTTCTGCTTTCAGTGTGAGCTATAGATCTTCCTCAAGCAGGCTGAGCATTTGAAGGAGCTGACAGCAATAGCCTCAGTCCACGATATTTGATCTGCTTTTCAGCTCCCATCTGCTTAAAAGTTAAGGCTCTCTGGAGTTGCCCACTTTCTCCTGCTTAGCAATAGATCTTCCAAAAGATGTATAGTATGTGCATACAGAAGATCATCCTCACAGTACTGCAGTAGTTAAGGATCGATGGTAGTTGACCTGTAAGATGCCCTTTCTAGAACACAGGAAATACTCTGGAGGCAGAAGAGCAGAGAGATCAACAATGGTAGGAAAACAAAGAACACAATTAGGCTCTTTCACAGAACACTTTCTTTCTTTACAAGATAGCCTGAAACTATTAGATCTGGGTTCAGTTGAAAGCCTGCAAACTCAGATTAAGTAATAATTCTTTTTCTTTGTGAGATGGGATTAGGTTGAGTCTCTTAAACTTCACCAGACATACATACCAATACTCATTTAAAGAAAAGGCTCCTTTCTTGATCATCTTTGTATTTTTTTTTTAAGTGTTTTCCAATGGGGAAACAAGTCTATCACTTACAAAGAACTTGTAAAATGCTCACTATTCGCAAAGGTATTCAGCCTTAGCTGTGATTTATAATGCTTTGTGTCTATATGACAGGACCAAGACTGACCCTCTTGGCTACCTGTCCAACTATTATCTCAGATGTTGCAAAGCGGGTTTAGGGTTTCATTTTTTTTTTTATTTGCTGAGTCTATGGCTTTAACTTTCTTACAGATATTTTACTTAGCAAGATACTGGAATTAATGTCTTCCACTTAACTTCTAGAGTGTCATATTGGCAGTAGGAATCTAATCATATGAAGTCCCTTTGAAAACTTTCCAGTGAAGCTAATTACCCTCAGAAGACATTATAAACACCTAGAATGACATTCAATTTTTATAAGATTGCCTTGCATTGTTCTTACTACATGCCTGCATCTGTGATGAGTATCAGAGTCTGTTCCACAAAGAGGCCTTGAAACCTCCATTTCTACAGAAATGCCGTTTCTGCCCAAATTTCTGCTAACTGTGACATGTCTTTCGGCACTTCACACCAGAAGCAAAGTCTTCAAAGAAGAACAAAATGTGAAAAAATGTCAAAGATGGCTCATGAATATTTTCTGTAGCGACAATTCCTAGCGTTAAATGTTTTCCTCTACTAAGCTGTTCTGTATTTCTCCTTGATATTAAGTTTAATGTAAAAGCCATATTTGTGTTATGTTAGACAAACAAATGGGGTGCACTGGTACAGAACCTTGACATAAATTGAAGAAATGGTGACAACAGGGAAAATACACAACAAAAAAGATTTCAAGGAGAGCTGAAATTCTCTGAGTCATGTGTGTGTGTGTGTGTGTGTGTGGGTGTGTGCGCGCGCGCGAGTGCGTGCATGTGCATGTGCATGTGTGTGTCTGAAAAGCAGATGACTAGCACTACCATTTGGAGACATGAGAAGAACTTGAAAGAAGCAAGTGAGGGTGGATGGATAAGGTAGAGTATGGAGAAAAGCAAGGTACAATGACATCTATGCATAAAAATCATACATGGAAAACATTCTTTGCTATGGCAACTCAATATTAGTAAACTAAGTATTAATGGTAATAAACATTCACGTATTGAGATAAATGGAAGTAAACTTGAAAAGTTTCACAGTGCATGGTAAGAGTGGAAGCCTTTTTCTTCCAAGAGTAAAGAAAAGAATGACTGCTAAATGTAGATGACTTGGAAGCATCCAGGTGGCAGGCAGACGCCTGCCTCACATGCTGTCCCAAGTAGCCATTGATCCATTGCCTCTTATCTAGCTTGTCATTACCAGTATTTGGTATAGGGGTAGGGATTGTGGAAATGGTGGCTTCCCCTCTTATGCATATTACTAAGCACTGGTTGTGAAGAGAGCTGTGTGCCAGTGCTGAGGCCATCTTCTTAGAGACATCTACTGTCTCTACACTAAGTCCCCATTAAAATCTTCCCATTTCCACCCACACAAGGCTCCCAGCTCCACCCTGGCAAGCCCCCATCTTATAGGGACATCTGTTTCCAAATCTTTCTTTTTAGTTATCCAAAGCCAGACCAAGCTGAAAAAAATGTTCCATGTAATTTTCTCATGAATGAAAGAAATAGCTTAAAGCAATGCACTTTGATGGTGGCGGTTGTTATTTTAATTGTCTTAACAAGTATGAGCACGAGGACAGAGAAACCAACAAGTTTGGACACAGCTGTTAGGAAATGAATCAGTCCGAAACTTTGGATGCAACTATATGTGCCAATGTGCTTTCTTTGTGTTGACTTCCTCTTGTTTCCTAAGTCTCATGTTTATGGTGTCCTTACCTCATATGAATGTTCTTTGAATAATGGGTTTAATAGTGAAGTTCTAAGTGTCCTATGTATTAATATGAGGTATTGACTTAATAAATTTTGAACTATTTATACACTGGTACATTTACTTCTGAATAACGTTAAATGGATAAAACTTCTGACATGGCGCTTCGTACAGAGAATATTAATTTCTTTATTGCATACTCATGGAGTTAATGATTTGTTTATTTCACCATTTAGCTAGTCATTTACTTAGGCACTTACATGCGAGGAGGTGTTTAAGAATGTTTTTCCAAGATGCATCTATGGTAGCTAGCTAAACATGTTACAATTTGCCTGCAATCTCCGGAGCAAGGAGAAAACACAGCAGAAGCCCAGAGCCTATTACAGCTAGGTGAAGTAGACATTGGCATAGAAAGACAGGCTGAGCTAGTTTCAGTTAGAACTTTAAAAGTTAGAATTTTCTGATGCATTCATATTCAGCAGATATGACACCATTAGGCCAGATTTACATAACACAACGTGAAGTGCAAGGTAAGTAAGCAACTAATTAATCTAGTCTGGAAGACGCGGAAGAGAGGAAGTGGTTTACCAGGAGCTTTTCAGCACTGCTCAGTCTTGATGAGCAATATGCTGATCTGTGCATCTTTGCTCAGGTTTTTGTAGTTTATCTGATAAGAATTTAGTTTTTTTATATAGTTACCAATTAAGAATCTCAATCTTTCACCTATATTTGACTGTTAGAAATTTTGTTAAGATGTCTATCAAATGACGTATTAGCATGAAAAGACTAATAACACCTAAGATCTAGGGCTTCAGGGGAGTTTGGGCAATTAATGTTGAGTTTACAGCAATTATAAGCATTTCACTGTGATACATCACGTCTTATAGTGTGAAAATGCTTTAGGCTACAATAAATATACTAATTAGTTAATTAAAATAAAAAGTCCATTAAAATAGATTGTAGAAATCCCATGATATGAAACTGAAAGATAATATGGACAAGATTATCGAAAATTATGGATTAAGTCTGATCCAGTAGTTTAAAAAAGAAAGAAGGAAAATAAAAAGAAGACGTGGCTGAAGTTACAAGTAGAATACTCATTTAGTTCCTATTAGAAGCCCTGGAGTATTACAATCTGTATCGCTTTTTAAAAGATCGTCAGTTTTTGACTCAATATCTTTCTCCAGAGATGTTAAGAATTCAATCACCTTTACATTTTCATAGCTACTAAGCACTGAGAGTGGCTTAGCTTGTCAGTATTTGTTAGTAAAATTTGAAGCACCAGATCACATAGATGAATGGTAACACTAAGTACCCAGTAAATATGTGGAAAGATAAATAAGAGTGCACACAAACACAAACGCACGCGAACACACAGACACACACGCACACATACACAACACATACACACACACATACACACACATACACACATACACACACACATACACACACACACACACATACACACATGCAAACATATACATGAATACACATGCAAGTGGGTGCAAACACACATGTGTGCACACACACAAACATATACACACATGAACATACAAGTAGTTGCAGACACACATTCCAGAATATACACACACATAAACACACATGCAAGTGAGTGCTAACACACATACAAACACTCATGCAGGCATGCACACACACAAACACACATACAAATGTGCACACAAACACACAGCTCCATGATTGATTTTGAGGATACAAACACACACACACACACACACACACACACACACACACACACACACACACAATCATGCTTTGCTGTCACATTTCACTCAACTTTAGTTTATTTACTTAAGCAAATATGGCAAAAGATTTCACTCACATAATGCCTTGGCAAAAATAGAAGGACTATCTGGGTCAAAGCCTCATAAACACATTTCATCTGATTTCACACCCATAAAACATTGGTTGAGAAACCACACAGGGCAAGCAGGGATCAGCTGAACTGCTAAGATAAGTTCTTGGCAGTTGCTGAGAAAGGAACCTGCAATCCCCTGGCTCGATGCTCTCTTTCTTCCTGGACATCTTTCAGAGTAGAAAGAGAAGGAACAAGCGGGTGGAGGAGAGAGAGAAAGGAAGGGCGTACCATTTGTTACATCCACGTCTGTTTCTTTAGAGCTGGGGCTGTTTCGTTCTGCTTTTGCTTTCTCTCTCTTCCCTATCATTCTTGGACTTTTACAGAAAGCAGATCCCTCGCTCTGGTGGGTTTTTACTTAGAATTACTGCCTGTGCCTCTTAAGATCAACTATGATAAGCAATAAGGTGATTAGATAATAATGAGAAGTCGGGAATGCTTTACTTCTCAAAGGGGACTTTTGACTTTTTTTTTTTACTAGTGTAGAACCCTGAGATGGAAACAGTGTCAAAGGGTACCTTACGAACTGACAAAAAGTTAAGTCCAATATCCACTTAACATAAAATGTTCACATATGTGACAGCATCCAAGTGATTGTGGGAAATTGCTTTTCCTTTAGCTTTGGAGAATAACAGAAATTAACATCTGCCAAAGTCTAGCTACATCTTACTTATTATCTCTCAGCCCAGTTCCTCTGACTTTTAGCATCCAGGATTTCTTCCTACTGGCTGCCTCAAATCCATGCAAACAAAAGGGGGGCACTTTCTGTTCCCATGCTTGGAAAACGGAAAACATTTGTTGTGTTTCTGTTTACCCCCTTTGCCTTAACTTTGTTACATAGGATTTCTTGGGGGGGGGGCTGGGTACCCATCCCAAGTCAGGGGAATCTATTAAATAAAGTGGGCATCTGGTTGCTCTAAGATCAAAACCAAATCTTCTTTTGGTCTCACGTGAAGATCTGTGCAGTTTGAGACTTGCTGTTCTTAATTTAATTACAGTCTCTTTTTCATTTATTTGTTCTTAAATCGAAGGCAGAGCACAACATAAGACAGGCAGGAGGGAAAAAAATAACAAAGAGAAGATCGTCCTCTGCGAGCTAGCAGAACATGCTCCCGAGGCTTTAGATCAAGACCTGCTACTCCAGACAGCCGAAGTCAATTTAAGCATCCTGGGCAGTGGGGTTCTTTGTTACTGGGAACTGCATCTCCAGCTGGTAAAATCTGATGCTCACAAATTTGTTCTTTTTCCATTACGTTTTTCAAAGCTCCTAGAGTTCCTGCGTATTTTTAAGGCAGAATGTAGACCCTTGTTGACCTCCATTCTTTTTTTCTCCCTCCAAAATGCTTAAGAATCCTTCCTTTTATGCCCTTTTAATGTTGGCTAATGTCGAATGCAGAACAATACGCTTAAGATGAACATGCTGACTAGTTCTCATTTTATTTTTAAGATGATGTTTTAAAAATCCTCATTACCCATGCCAAGCTTTCTGTATATTTTCTTCATTTTCTTTTGATGCAACCAGCACCTATTTGAGTGTGTTTGTACTCGGGGACAACAGATTTTATTTTTAAAGAATGATTGTATATTTACTGTGCTTCCAGTGAAGTTTCCAATTTGTTGATTGCCTGTTCCATCAGCTAATGTTTTAGTATCCTATAATGTTAAAATAGCATTTTTATTTTATTTTATTTATTTTTAAATATATTTTATTAATTTATTCATATTACATCTCAATTGTTATCCCATTCCTTGTATCCTCCCATTCCTCCCTCCCTCCCATTTTTCCCTTACTCCCCTCCCCTATGAATGTGACTGAGGGGGTCCTCCTCCCCCTGTATATGCTCATAGGGTATCAAGTCTCCTCTTGGTAGCCTGCTATCCTTCCTCTGAGTGCCACCAGGCCTCCCCATGCAGGGGACATGGTCAAATATGGGGCACCAGAGTTCATGTGAAAGTCAGACCCCACTCTCCACTCCACTGTGGATAATGTCCTGTCCATTGGCTAGATTTGGGTAGGGGTTTGTGGTTTACTGCATGTATTGTCCTTGGCTGGTGCCATATTTTGAGCAAGACCCCTGGGCCCAAATCTGCTCATCATAATGTTATTCTTGTAGGTTTCTAGGACCCTCTGGATCCTTCTATTTCCCCATTCTCCCATGCTTCTCTCATCTAGAGTCCCAATAGGATGTCCTCCCCTCTGTTCTACTTTCCTGGTAAGTGAAGAGTTTCATGGGACATGCCCCTTGGGCTAGTGTCCTGATATAAGTGGGTATATACCATTTGAGTCTTTCTGCTTCTGGGTTAACTCACTCATTATGATCATTTCTAGTTCAATCCATTTGTCCACAAATTTCAGGAATTCCTTGTTTTTAATAGCTGAGTAGTATTCCATAGTGTAAATGTACCACAGTTTCTTTACCCATTCTTCTACTGAGGGACACTTAGGCTGTTTCCATGTTCTGGCCTATTATGAATAAGGCTGCTTAAAATAGCACTTTAAAATAAGTGATGTTTACTTTTGTGTTATGTATCTGTACTTCTGAATAAAATGAAGCACTTAAAAATTGGGACAGTAGTAGCCAAGTAGTATCTAGGTTTAACATAATTCTTCTAATGGTTCTGCTTACACAATCATGCTTTTGATTTCTTTATTCATATATTTGTACATATCTGCCAGGAAAGGACAAGCACTTTAGAAAAGAGTGTGTTCTCCCAGCCTCTTTAGACTGGAGCACCCTACCCACCATGAATTGTATAAGCATGTACATCATCAGTCCTCCTTCAGACAACATAGTTCTAACTAGATGGTGTTTTCCTAATGGGGACATATAATAGGAAGCTTATTTTCACTGTCAGTTTCTCCAGAGAGCCCCAAATTAGGGTTTGATCATGTGGTACTCTGAGTTTAGCTGAGATGATTGTTTGCATTGGCTGCCTATGACTCTGAGTTTGGCTGATATTGTCTGTATTGGCTGCGTATGGCTGTCCCTTCCTCTTCCTCAAGACTTCTCTGTATATAACATAAATAAACACATATAAACACTTCTCTAACTCAGGCCTTCTAAAAAGGACACCGTGTGGGTTCATCACAGAGTATTTCTCGAGATGTAGCTTCATGCAAAATGATATTAAGCAGATTCATAGATTGGTGGGGGGGGGGATAGATTTATGAATTAGATTAAAATGAAGCAAATGGTATGGAATATAAATTCAAGCAGATAGCTTTAAGTATTTTAAGAAGGCTTTGATCCAAGTCAGTTAAATATTCCTTGATATAGTATTTACCTTCCCTGAAAACTTGTTTACATAATTAATTGTCTCAACAAGCTCAATATAAAGGAAAAATGTAAGAGCCACAGGTGTGCAAGAATCCTGAATAAGCCTTTGGATAGTGCCATTTCACAGCATTTTATATGCCATAAAATTTGGAAGAAGAGTGTTTCTGAGATAAAAAGAATCTAATTGATAATGTGGTCATTCATTTAGTCAGCAAGTCATTTTACACAACTCTTATCTACCAGAGTGATGGCTATGTCAACAAAACATTGAGTATTCAACAAGGAAAAGGAGGTGTACATGATGGCATTAAAGTCCAACTGAGGGAAGCCTAGACCTGTCCCAGGACAGTGGTTCTCAACCTGTGGGGTTTTGCCCCTCTGTGGTCACATATCACCTAGCCTGCACATGATATATTTACAATAAAAATCATAACAGCAGAATTATAGTTATAAACTAGCAACTTAAATAAATATATGGTTGTGGTCACCACGACATGAGCTGTATTAAAGGGCTGCAGCATTAGGAAGGTTGAGAACCCCTGCTCCAGGGAGACAATTGTTTTCTGACCCAATAGCTTGCTGTTAAGTATTTTCTTTATAGGATATATTTTATTTTCATCAAATGTGTGTGTGGTATGCATGTGTTTTTGATTTTGTCTGTTGGTCTGTCTCTCTGTCTCTGTCTGTCTCTGTCTCTCTGTCTCTCTGTCTCCCTCTCCCTCCCCGCCCCCCCTCTCTCTGCACCTGTATGGATGTATGCATAAGTGGAAGCCCACGGTTGAAGTCAAGACTCTTGCTTGATCACTCCCATCTTATTCTTTGAGACAGGATCTGTCAGTTGAACTTAGAACTCCTCGATCATTCCTCCTTTCAAGAGCTATAATTTCAGGGTACATGTGACATCCTTTTTGCTTCTCTGTGGATAGTAGGTATCTGATCCTTGTGTCTACATGGCAAGTTCTTTATCCATGGGCCATATTCATGGTCTTGAGGAGTATCTTATGAGGTTATCAGTACATGACAAATGCTCATGATGAAATGCCATTGCCTCCAACAAACTCTCAAGAGATGTATGCAGCCGCCAAGTACACTAGCTCCCTAGTGATTTTAAGAGAGCAAGGACAATTACATTAAGTGAGAATGGGTGAGGCTGACAGACTAGCTTGGACTTGTGGGACAGGAACTGGCCAGTTGTGTTTTGTTTAATTATTAAGTCAAATGGTTAAAAAGTAGGGCTTCATAACTTCCTTGCTAGGCAGATCCTGCATCTCATAGCAGGTCTGTTTGTTTGTTTGTTTTTGCAAGATCTTTACGCCTTAGGCACATTTCCCTCATAGTACCTGTACTTTACCAGTTTCCCAAGTATGCAGGATGTTCTTGCTTTTTGGAAAGTCCGCTGTTCTCAGGGTCTCTTGCTTGATCCTTGTACTGGCAGGGCTCTCTTACCACACACAAACATTCTGCTTGAGGATCCTGCAGGCTTTAGTTGTCTATAAATTATTGCTCTTAATTTAATAACAGAGTAACATTTTCATACTAATCAGGGACTTGCTGGCTTTAATTACTACATATTAGTCCATGGGAAGAGAAGAAAACACTCACTCAAATCTAAAACTAAGATGTCAGCAGGAGTGTGATACATGCCACACTTTTAGCTGCTCTGCTCCTAATAAAGTGGATCTGTTCTGGGTACCTTGATGCTTTTTTTCATCTGTGTTTTTAACCTGAGCTCAGAGCAAAACTAGTTGAAATATATATGAATTGACACAGATTTTTCTTTTTTTCACCTTACAGGAAGCAAGAAAATAACCCCTTCAGCATTGTTTTCCTTACACAAACTCCTTCTTAAACATCTTATTTGTGGAATACAGTCTATCCTTTCAACAGTGTCTCTTTCTGGTTCTTAAGCCAAGGTCACTTTGTTGGACTGACTCATTAGGTTTAGTAATACCTATTATGACAGGGATTAGCTAGTTTACCCAAAACAAAGGAAGTATAGCAAAGCTTGATTAATAAACATGCAGCCCTTGGGTCCTGCTGGTCTCTCTCCTTTCTTTCAGCTTGGCCAAGAGAAAAACCTACATCCCTATCAGAAGATCTCTTGGAGAAAATGTGCAAACTTTGAAACATAGGTCTGGTGGTTTCTTCCTTAAGTAACAACTATCTGGATGCTACCGGGTGTAGCTGAGGTTTACAATTTAATTTATCCAGTTAATGTTTAATGTTTGCTATTTGATAGACTCAAGTTAACAAATTTAAAAAAGCATGTGTGTGTGTGTGTGTGTGTGTGTGTGTGTGTGTGTGTGTGTGTGTGCGCGCGCAAATGCGCGCGCCTTTATAGGCATGTGTGGAGGCCAGAAGTTGGTGTCAGGATGTTTTCCTCTATAACTTTCGGGCTTTTTTTTTTTTTTTTTTTCCAGAAGCGCTCTCTCACTGATCCTGGAGCCTGTCACAGAGATTCTTGGACACTCCTATCTTCACTCAGCTCTGAGCCTACAGGCTCCTGCCACCACACTCAGCCATTCCTTTGGGTCTTAGAGATCAGAACTAAAGTCCTAATTTTGACAGCAACCTCTTTGTTCCCTGAGCCACTTTCCCACCTTCCGTTTTATAAAACCTGAAATCTAAATTGCTGTAGGAATTTCTTGTTATTTGACAATAGGACATTTTGTTATTTTCTCCCTAAATTAGCTAATATGCTAACTTAAGAATCCAAACTGTCTGGACCTGGATAATGTCTTGTGTACCCTCCTTCCATAGGTCACATTTCCTAAAGATCATAAGACTGTAAAGAAAGAAGCAAATGATAGAGATTGTTAGGTGTCCACTTAGCTGTTTTTGCTTGATATCTGCACCGTGCTTATTGACTGACTTACTGGGTGGAAGCATACAACACAACATCTATTTGCCTATTTCATCTTTTTTGCAAATTTGGAAATTCAATATTTAAAACTGGGGACTACCCCCCCAACTTCATACTCTTTTCTTTGAACTGTGCTGAAGTATAAAGTAGGATTATAAAAACACTTTTAAAGTTATATAATTGATGAGACAAAACATCAACATACAGAAGTAAGAGTGTTAAAAAGAGCTAGCATTTTGAGAACTAAGCATTATGCAAAGATATGAATAGTATCCGTGTCTTAAACTGAATGCCTCATTTATTCGTGAGGCTATACTTAACACAGGACAGTTCTCTGGTGTGCCTGGTGTTCAGAAAAACCTAGTTTAGCTTCTAAAGGTCATTCTGGTATTCTTTTTTTTAATTTTTTTAATTTTTTTTGGGCAGAACATGTGTGTACCCCTTGTTGGCCATCACCAGTTACATGGACCTTGGTGACCAAGCGAGAACACACTTTGCTCTCTTACAGTGTGACTCGCTCCTCCTAAAATGGTTTGTGAACCTTATTTGAAAAATAAATTTTAGTTAAGGGGAAAAGGCATATGTAGTGTCTTAATAGGAGATCATAAAATTTTAAGAGACACATACTTGGCATTTTTTTTTGTATTTAGAATTCAAGAGTTCCTTATTTATGAATTTCTTATGTACAAAATAAGGCTATGAAAAAAGTGAAAATGGCTGTAGAAACTCCTTCAAGAAAATGAACCCTTTTCCTCTCTAGTTTTCTCCCACAGTTGTGTATGACCCAGTTCTTATCGGCTTTGAAATGCACTGTCTCTCCTTTGTTATGTAGAAGAGTAAGACCTAGATTATTGTTACTGGATGGCTTATGCCCTGGCAACTTCTGCCCTGGTAAGGCGGATAAGAGATAGTTGGGAGTGCAGTAGACACAACAGAGTAACTGCCTCAGGAAAGTCATTTGTAATCTAAGTTGGTTCAGGAAAATGTCACATTCCTCAAAAAAATAACCACCACTAAGCTCTTGTCCTCAGAGCTAGAGTGGACTCACCACTCTCAGGACAGGAAGCCTTGGCTTCCTGCCTCACAACACTAGCTATCCAGATGAACGAGAGCTTGCTCGCTTGCTTGCCTGCTTCCTTCCTTTCTCTTTTCTTTCTTTCTTTCTTTCCCTCTTTCTTTTCTTTTCTTTTCTTTCTTTCTTCTTCCTTCCTTCTCTCCTTCTTTCTTTTCTTTTCTCTTTATTTTTATCAGCCTTGGCATCATCTACATATAAATTGTCTTAACACATGCTACAGAAGACCAATTATAGAACCATTTAGTGGAAGATAATTCTTGTTAGGCTTTCTCCCCAAACACTGACAAGCACACCTTCCAAGAAGCGGATGCATTTGGGTCTCAACACATTAAAGAAACAAATTCTTGGCTGTAGAGTCTCACCTGCAAGATTTTGTTAACATGACTTCATAAGCATATTTTGCCAAACATAGAAACAGACACAACCTAGGTCTCCTAATTACATCTGTGTATACAAAACACAGGCTCTTCTACTAATCTACAGCTGTTGATTATTTCACACTTGACAGGATGCTGAGCAAATCATCTTTGTATTCCAAACTGAAATGTGCACTGTCTCTTCTATATCTGGGCCATATTCCTTTTGGAATAAAGTCCATAACACTGAAGCTTTCAGGGCCTTTTAAAATTTAAACTTAACTGTAAACTTTATCATACTGTGGAAGAAATGCTTCAATTTACCTTTCCATTTTTATATTATTTTAGGTGTACACACATGTTAAGTTTATGCATTGAAATGTAAACTATATTTAAACTTCACAAACAATGGCAGGTTGCTATCCAATTCCACAGCCTCAAAAATCAATCTCAATATTTATGATGGGTTTGATTGATTTTAGTTCAAATAAAAGATTACATTTGAAAGTGATCAAAAAAAAAAAAAAGCAGCCTTCATGGAACTAAATTATTCCTTACACAGAACTCAACTGTAATTATTGCAAATGGAAAATCTTTTCAAAGTTATGTTCATAGGATTTTACTCAGAGATACAAGAATAGAGGTCATCATCTCAAAACACTTCAGTTAACTCCTTGAATATTCTACATCAGAATGCATTCCCAGAAAATAATTATTGGTATCATTTTATTGCTGGCTCAGGGATGCTTTGACAGAACTCTCACTTAACATATGCCACAGGACTCTATCTAAACATATAACTTTTAACTCCCAATTTAGGTATTTAATTATAATTTGATTTTCAGGCCCATGCATATTCTACTGTGAAACATAAGAGATGTTTACCAAGGAATTTCTCATTGAACTGAAACCATGAGATGAATTAATTACTTTCCTAGATCCTGTAGATAAAAGACATTTAGAAAATATGATACAATTAAAAAAATTCTCTGGCGTTTTGTGAACCATAACCAAATCATCTGATAATTATGACACTTGTTTTTCTCTTCCAACACTGGTGGTAGGAAGGAAGGACAGGCGTGGACAGAGATTATTACACATGAGCACCTTCGATGGGTTAGTGGTGGGGAAATGTATGTCCCTTCTGTAACCAACATTCAGGTTAATGGTATCGTACCTATGTATAGGTAGTGAGTTATGGTTTTCTTGTTTAGTTCAGTCTAGTCCTTCCAGTTTTTCCTTCAGAGAGACAGTGTCTTAATTTCTTTTCTTGCTTCTATGGTAAAATTACCCTGATGAAAGCAATGTGAGGGAGGAAGGGGCTGTTTTGGCTCACAGTTCCAAGTTACCATCCATGGCACTGAGGAAATCACCACATCAGGAGTTTGAGGAATTTAGTCATGCTATACCCAGTTATTCAGCAGTTTCATGTATGTGTGCAATGAATTCTGTCTGCTCTTAGGACCTTGTGTAGCTAAGGAACTCTATGACTGAGCTATATCTCCATCTCCAGCACTAAAAACAACAACAACAACAACAACAACAACAACAACAAAAAGACTTATCTCTTACCTAATTTGAGTAGAATGAGAAACGGAAAACCCAATACCCACACTAGAACTCTTTCCCAACTTGAGGGTGATCTATCGTTTCTTTGAAGTGACAGGCAGGTCAAATCTGAAAATAAAATGTTAAAGATTGGTCAGTTGAATATTAGTCTCTGTAAACTCTATTTTTATTCTCTGAATGGAAGTTTTTTCTTCATTGCTAATTTATGGAAATTTACACAATCAGCAGTTCACTCAGACTTTTTGTACTATTTAGAATCTGTAGCTATATATGAAAGCTAAGGAAAAAGGCTACAAGTAAGCCCATTTTTTTTCACTTATTCTTCCCTGGCCCTACACCCCAACCCTAGTCACCACCATTCCATTCCTTACTGATGCTAGCCTTCTAGAACATTCAGACAAATGTTTCTTAAACTTTCCAGTGTCTATAATCCACATATGTGCAGATATCTATCTAATAGCAATCACAGAACGTGTATTTTAGCATTATGATGTTTATGTGGCCTTTGATTTTTAAAAAAAAATCTTCTTAACAAATAGTGATTTATTTTATTTTTTCACATGTATTTTCATTTTGCCATCTCTATTTTATAAAAGAGTAAACTCTAGTTTAAAACATACGGTGATTTTTCTCAAGTCTAATTATTGAACAACTAAGGAGACATGGTGTTCCAACACCTGTCTTCCTAGCATTTGGAAAAGAGAGGCACAAAGTCATGACTCCAATACCAGTCTCATCTATACAGCTAACTTGAGGCTAGGCTGAGATATGAGAGATCTCATCAGCAAATAAAAATTAATCAATACATTAATAAATGAATACATACATAAATACATAAATGAATACATAAATAACAAAATGAAACTATGATCAGGTGCTTCTGTGGTAGGGTTTGGCTTCATCAGCCTTTCTTGCCTTATAAGCCATCTTCTTTAGTGTTTAACAACCCAATTCCGATATTCTTCAGGTGACACTTGAAATATCATATTTTAATTCAAACCATGTCTAGATACATTCTTCCTTCTTAAGTTTTTTTTTTTATTCATTTGTATTGCTGATAGTAAGGACGTGGGTAGAACTTGAGTAGAAGTTAGGAAAGATAGACATTAGAAACAAACTCAAATGATTACAAGGATCAACTTTATGAAGATCTTTTTTTTTTCTTTAAAAATCTTTTTATTATTTCTTTTCTTTTACATATACATTTATATTACTACATATATATGTATAAAACAAATGACATACAGCAAGAAGAAACACAACATTTTAAAAATAAAAACTATCTGGGGCTTTTTAAAGGTAAATTTTAATATTCATGTTTTAAGAATACTCTGGAGAGATGGCTCAGCCATTAAAGGCTAGGCTCACAACCATAAACTTTGTAAAGACCTTGTCGATGCTTTTCTAGCTTAAAGAAAGAGTGCAACAGCTTCTGCATCAACAAACACATAGAATTCTGAAGAGACAGAAAGTCCCTGTTCTTGTATCCTGAGTATGAAAAAGAATGAGATTAGATGAACCCCTAGAAACACATAGAGTTTGCATCATTCAACACCTTAAAAAACAATGGTAGAAATCTGTACGTTGAAGAGAATGAAAGCAGAAAACGTCTCCATATTTATGGCTAATTCATATTAAAGAGAGAGCCTACACTGGACATAATACCATTGAATTTTGCTGATATCATTTGAAGCCTCAACTCAAACATTTCCACGACACCAATAATGATGTTACCATTGCTTTCAGATTTATACATCATAGATGCCTGTATGGCTACACCCTCTTGTTTCTCATTCTGAGACAGGGATATTAATATGCTCAGCAGCATATATTTAGAAAAGCAGGCAAGGGGCCAGAAAAGTATCTCTACTAAATGTAGTTATTTATTCAAAAGACATTAAGCATCAACTATGTGACACAGGAACAATTATAATCCAAAGAATCAATTTCCTGCTCTCATGGAGCTCATATCATAGCAGGGAAGAGATAACAATAATGAAATATATTGAGGTCCATGCTCATGACAAGGATAGAGCAAGAGTGATTGATAGAGATGTGGCCTGGGTAGACAATGGTTTCTTTGATGAGATGATCTCTGAGCAGGCATTTGAATGAAGTAAGTTTGGAGGGGAGAAAGAAATGACAAAAATATCCACAACCTGAAACCAACTCTTTAAAAATCGAAACCACATACATTTGGCAAAAATTACCTGCTGGTTACTGAGGCCAAAAGTCTCACTAAGTTATGTAAAGGTTTAAAATTATAGTTATAGCTTCAGTGGGTAAAAATATAATGTCACTGCCCTTCAACTTTAATTTGAGATAATTTAAATCACTCCTGGTTTCCTTTGGTCTCTTCAAGATTAATGCAGTCTCTGGAAAGAAGTAACTTTCAGAGTCTTGGTCTCCTTCATCTTCTCTTTTCTTTCCTCCCAGACAGCACAGAGCTTGAACAAGGCACTCTATGCCTTCCTGTTCTTTCTCTGTGATCCCTTCTGATATATCCTTTAGTGTCTGCCTTGTTTTGCTCACTCACTAGGCATGGCACAAAACTGTTCTCTGGATGAAGGAAGCAGTACAACTTCTTCTTGTGAGCCAACAGTCAAAGCGTGTTGCTGCCTTCCACTTTCTTTCAGTCTGGACTCTTCAGTTCGGCCTCCTTCAGCAACAGAGTCTCAGGCTTTGTATGTCATGGAGAACCCTCAGCCAGCCTTCTCGCCTCATAGCCAGTCTCCACAGGGCATAAGGGATCTTTGAGGTCTTCTCCATGTCATACCAGATGAAGTAGATTCTGGCTAAGAGTATTCTTCCTAGCTCCCACCTTTCTTTCAATGCTGTCGTTTTCATTCTGTCAAGTAAGAAATTGAGACATTGTGCTAATATCACCGCCGGCTCATTGTAATATTCTGTCTTGTTTTTAAGTTCATGAAAGGACACCATAAGCACTCGTCATTATGAGGTCAGAACACGAGAGACAGAGTTTTGTTTTGAATTTCAACAGTGGTTTGACTTAGAAGATGAGTAGTTGAGGCTCACAGGGCTCTGGCCACGAATGAGCTATAAAGAAGGGTGCCATAGACCTGTTAAACAGGAATTGCTCTCAGAGTGTCATTTGAGAGGCCCATGAAGGTGATGTGTGAGCAGGAATGTTTCTTCAAAGTCAGAGGAAGCCATTTATCTTGGGCACCCATCCCTCTTGATGGAAGAGAAAACCAGAGCATTATAAATCAGTGTGGTTATAGGGATTAAGCATCAATGTAGAAATCCCATAAGCAGATAGGATGGTATTTTTTTAATACACCATTATAGACACACCTGTTTACTTTGGCATTTAATAAATCCAGCCTTTGTGTTCTGGGACAGATTTTTGGGAGGGTGCTCATAATGTCTTGCCAAAAGGTAAAGTATTAGGAAGAAGAAACTTAATTAAAGGGTGTAGGTATGTATTCCTTCTATATTTAAGTGAAAAAATATAGGTAATATTTATTTTTCTATATGAGGTATACATTTTATAAAATATGAGTGATAAGATGATAATATTAATGTACACAGAGGCACACCTGCCTTGACAATAAATATCTTGTTAAATGTGCCACTCCAGCTCCCACCACTTTGCTGAGTAGCCCTTACCAAGTGTAATAATGTGAAAGAGCCTAAGATTAATGATGTGAGTAAGTATGCCATTCCTGTTCTAGGTTTTGTTTCTCAAATGGAAGTTCATCTTGAGTTACAAAGTTCTGAAGCATATTAATAAACAAACATTAATTATTTTCCATATACAGAATGAACTTAATCCAACTTTCCCCTTGGGTTGGAAGAGGTTGAATTTGAGAGTTACAACAATGGAAAGAGAGAGACAAGAAGGGAGAGGGAGATAGATAGATAGATAGAGAGATAGATAGATAGAAAGAAAGATAGAGGATAGATGCTAGATGCTAGATGGATAGATAGATAGATAGATGATAGGTAGGTAGATAGATAGATAATGAATATGTTCTTTGTTGAACAGATAAAGAGACATTTGACTTTTTCTTTTTAAGAAATGACAAAAGAAAAACTTTTATATCTAACAGAGGGAAGCTGATAGAAATTACCAAAGAAAGAAGAGAAAAGAGCTTGAGGTGGAAGAGAGAGGAAACAATGAGAGATCCATTAGGTTAGCAGAGTGAACTCAAGGGTTACTTTACAGTTATTACTTTTTGTCCCTGGGAAGTATAATATAATCAGGAAAAGGGCTCTGCCTCAACATCATTTGGCCAGAAATTCATAATCACTAAATGTTATCCCTCTAAAGCTAAATTTTAAAATGAAAGATATTGTTTAATAATTGTATCCAACCCATACTGTTTTTCAGGGAGATGAAATGAGCTAATAGATATATAGCACGCGTTTGATGCCTCAAGGATGGAAACCACTGTGAAAGTAATGCAGCTGAAAAATTAGTGCCTTATATTCTACATGATGCTTAATCTTGATTGTCATCTTGATGGAATTTAGAATCACCATGGAAATAAATCAGTGACTATCTGTATATGGGATTATTTATCTAGATTAAGTTAATTGAGTTCAGAGTACTTACTCTAAATAAAGATGGCACTATTTCTTGGGTTGGGTCCCAGACTGAATGAAAAGAAGAAAATGAGCTGAACACAAATATGAATTGTTCCATGCCCTGAAACTCTGAGCCAAAATAATGCCTTAAATTGCATTTATCAGATGTTTTGCTGTAGCCATGGACAAGGAACTAATACTTCCTGTTATATACCAAGACCCTATACATCTGTCCATTGGCATGTTGTTCGTTCTACTGTTGATAGTTGTATGTAATCATAAAAGGAGAAGACATGATATTGAATGTGTTGATTACTGGAAATTTCTACAGTTTTCTTGTTTCTTCTACGTATTAAATATGCTTCATGTTTGTAGTCATTATTAAGAAAACACCACTTGCCTGGTGCCCCATATTTGGCCATGTCCCTTTGTTGGGGAGGCCCAACGGCACTTGGAGGAAGGATAGCAGACTACCAAGAAGAGACTTGATACCCTAGCACCATATTCAGGGAGAGGAGGTCCCCCTTGGTCACAGTCATAGGGAATGGGGATTGGGGTGAATGTGGGAGGGAGGGAGGAATGGGAGGATGTATGGGATGGGATAGAAAATGAGATGTAATATGAATTATTTTATCTTTCAATAAAAATGTGTTAAAAAAAAAAAAAAGAAAACACCACTTTATTGAAACTGTACATTATATTGGTCCTGCAGAATTCTGAGGGCAAAGATTTCCGAAGTCTATAGAAATTAAGACAGTAGGGATAATATATAATATTTGCCAATAATTTCTTGTTATTTTTCTTGTACTTTAACTTGGCAAAATATAAACACATTATTATTTGTAGTGAATAGAATATATAGAAATAATTAGTGTAAAATGAAACTGACAATTCTTCAAATTTCTTAATGGCCTTTTTTTTTGTCTGAAAAATGACAATTTTTGTTGACAACGTATAGATCCATAAAAAGTTGTCTTAAAGCGAGTAACATCATTAAACCAATGGTCATGAAACAACATTTTTGAATAGTTAAATGTGTAATCAAAAGAAATTAGATGAAAACAAAATCAAGTGGTAAAAAAATTGAAACTTTTTAAAAATAACACTGCAATATGGTCTCATTCTCAGTGATTGATTTTGTCAGATTAAATATAATACAGAAACTATTAAGGAATTAAATGGGAAGCCTGGTTGATAGTTCAATTAGCAAAGTACTTGTCTCACAATCATGACAACTTAAGCTGCATCTACAGAACCCATGTTTAACTCGAGTTGACAAGCCAGGCATGATGGTTCACACCTATAATCCTGGTACTCAGAGCCCAAGACAGGTTTGTCTCTGAGTTCAAGGCCAACCTGGTGTACATAATGAGCGGCAGGCCAATCAGGGCTATGTAGTGAGGCTCAAAACTAACTAACTAACAAACTCACTCACTTACTCTACTCACTCACTCACTCACTCACTCACTCACTCACTCACTCCATGGGGTAATGCATGCTTTAAATCCCAACACTGTGGAGGAAGAGACAAGAGGATTCCTAGAACTTGATGACCAGCCAAGGTGAACAGTGTGTGAGGAATAACAGCCAAGGTCTGGCCTCCACATATACATGCACACTGTCATAGTCATGTCTACCCACACATACACACAAATATGCACACATATTCATCTACGAAGGAGAAAATAAATTGATTTTGTTTAATATTCTACTTTGATCCTTGTTAGAATGAAACACTCAGAAGGTAAGGGGGGGGGGGATGATGTAACTATAACATCTAGAGACATAAATAATAATTATTTTAAAATACCCACAACTTGACCAAACCAGCTTCGGGGAGCAAAGGGTTTGCGTGACTTGTACTTCCATCTCATAGTCTGCCTTTGAGGGGGTCAGGGAAGGAACTCAAGCAGAGGTCTGAAGCAGAAACCACAGAATAGTATTGCTTGAAGGCTTACCCTCCAGATTGCCTTCCTTGACCATGCCCAGTCAGCTTTCGTTTTCTGTTTGGTTTTATTTTAGCTTACTTTCTTTGAGAGTTGTTGTTGTTGCTTGTTTGTTTTTACTTTTAAAAACATAGTATTTGTTGTTTAATTTTTGAGGACTTTATAGTGCACACATTCACCCCCTACTCCTCTCCTGAACTCCTCCCAGATCCACCAACTACCTGATATCTCCCCAACTCCCACTAATTTCAAGTCTTTCCTTTTCATTTTGGTTCGTTGTTATAACCCACCAAACCCAGTTCATGTCTCACAAAAACTCACAGTTGTAGAGCCATGTACTTGAGAATGGTTGATCTTAAGGAAACTGACTCTCTCTACCCCAGAAGCCATCAGCTATCAATAGCTCTTCAGTGGATACGCTCACTGGCTTGATCTTTTGCAGGTGTGTGATGTCACATCTTTGGTATCTTCATGAGTTTACTGGCCCTGGCATATGTAAAGGACACTGTCTAACTCTGGTTCTTCCCAGCCTCTGGCTCTGGCACTGTCCCTGTTCCCCAGGAGTCCCTGAGTTTTTCAGGAAGAGGATCAGTAAAATAGGTGTCTTGTATGTGTTAGCTAGCTATATCTAAATCCAGGCTTGGATTACCTTCCCAAGAAATGGTGCTGCTCAAGTGATCTGGTCCCTTCTACACTAATTCACGCTTAAAACACATCCACAGACCAACCTGATCTAAGCAATTTCTCAACTGAGCATTTTTTTTTTTCACCTCAGATGACTGCAGGCAGTGTCAGATTGAAATCCAAGGCTATGGAGAATAATTTGTTGCAGAAAACAGTTTCTTGATGCACTCCACCAAAGATGCCATAATAATTTTGATTCAGCAAATTATTGATAACATTATGACAGCAGTGTACTGGAGTGCTTGGGGGAAAAAATGAAGTCAAAGTGCTTTTAATTAATTAATTTATTTATTTAGAAAATAAGGGATATTGTAGCTGATAGGAATTTTTATGAAGGAGAAAAGGCAATGGCAACAAGAGAAAACTTGTGCTCAGCACAGCAGGGTCCTTGAAAGGAGTGGAAGCTGAAGACATGTGGAGGCAGAGAAGTAGCATGCCAGTTAGGGGTCAGCACTTCATTAGGTAACTCTGAAACAGTGGACAACTCGTAGCTCACTTGCTGCACTGGACTGGGCCCCGCATTCTTCCAGTTCTTTTCCATTGTTTCTCTGAACTCCCTGCCCTTCTGTATGTGGGGTCCTCTGTTTAGACAGTCCTAACTTCTCACCTTCATTTCTGCAGTGGCTTTTTATGAGGTTAGGTTTGCAGACTCAGCGCCTCCCATCCACTTTTCATTCTTTGTGCCACTGGATCTCCCCCCCCCCCCCCCCCCCGCCTCGTGTGAGATGCAGAACTAAGCAGCTCATCCCCCTACTCAGAAGCCTTCATCTGGGTTCCTTCTGTGTACAATTTGAAGTCTATTGGCTTCAAACAAGAAACCATTTGGGGCCTGTCTCCTGCTTTTGCACAGTTTCCTCTTTATAACTGTGCGATTATGAGCTTCAGTTAGCTCATCTAAATGTGTCACACAGTCCCTCATGTTTTCCCTCACTTTAAAAAATTATTTTTCTGAAAATATTTTTTCCACCTTCTCTTTGGCTGATTTCTGTTCATCTTTCATAGCCCAGCTAATAGGTGTTCCACTTCTTGTTAACCGAATAAATGAAATTACAACGGAATATGTAATAGGTGTCAATCACAGCAGTAAGACCAAATTTTCTGTGCTCAAGCCACTTTTTTTTTCTAATTTTGAATTTGAAACATTCAACACACAGAATTGTGGGTGATCAGTACACACCAAAGTGTCACTTAGACTTCCCGTTCCCAAAGAACCATTTGCCGTTTCCTCAACCCAGTGGGTAAAGGAAGCATAAAAGTAAATGGAAGTCTGCTTGCACCTTTTGACTCTCTGCCAAAGCATAACATCCATGGATGTGGTGAGTCTCCAGGTCAGCCTGGCAACCACAAGAGGACAAAGATGATGGGAAGCCCCCAAACATTTGCAATTGAACTTGGCAGCAAAGGTGTAGACTTCAATACAATTTTTGCTAACACATTTTAAAAATATGGGTCAGCACTGAACAGGGAAGGTTCTACCTACTTACGTCATATTCCCTAGTAACTTCCTACAATGAGATGTAAAATTGCCCAGGACAATGATGACTTTTACTAAACAGAAGTTTTTATAAAGCCTCAGAACAAAGTCAGGATGCATCTGCAGATCCTTCTGGCTCAAGTGATGTTCATACTAGACTCGGTTAAGGCTCCTGGATGGAAGGTGCCTGGGACCACTGTTCTGTAGAGAAATTAAAAATGGAGTGGCCAAAATGGGGATAGCACATAGTACAACTGGGGTGAGTGGTAGGTGAGACTGAGAGGAACATGAAGGAGGGAAAAATCAAGATGGAAGATGAGGTGTGTTGGAGGAGCACTCAGATCCCCTAGAAAACTCCCCAAGTGACACAAAGAGTGACAAATATAATACTGAAACTTGCAAATATTCCAGGAAAAACAGTATTGATTTATTTGAAAGTCTTCAGAGTAGTGCTTTTGCCAACCAGTAACATTAAAAAAAAAAGAAAAAAGACATTATGAATCAACCTCTGTAATGAATACACTTCCCTACATTTAAAAATTAAATGAATATTTTCAAGACTTTGCTTTTTTAGCTTATTTGTGTTTGAAAGACTTGCTGTGACTGTCGCTTTAAGAAATGGTTTTGCTGTTCCTGCTCCATTTTAATCTTTCACTTTGTATTAACAAAATCAAAACCAGCACAATTAGATGCCTCCTGATTTTGATTTGTTTTAATACCAAGAGAATGTTTGCAATGGCACTAGCAGTCGGGAAATACTTCAAGCTGTGGTGGCTGCAACGTTCGAGTTGTAGAGGCAAACATCAAACGATAGCTTGAAAGGAACGCCAAAAAACATCTAAACCAATAATTCTTTACATTTGTGTTTTTATTTTAGTGCAGTCTTCACAATGAAAGCAAGAAGATTGTGGCGAGCAGAAAGGAGACGTGTAAGCTCATTTCCATTGTATTGCTTAAAATGAAATCAGAAGCCCTTTCTCCTTGACTTTTAACTTGGACAAGCAGCCCATATATGTACAACTCAAGAAAGAAGAAAGATAATGGAGGCTAAACACACAGGCCACCCCCACTGTCCAACTATCTTATGTTATAAGACTAAATGAGATGGAAGATGAGCTAGCATTATAAAACACTGATCCAAACACCCAGGTCTTCTCTTCATATTCTGTGCATCACAACTGAAGTGTTAGGTTCAAATCTGAAGCAGGAGGTAAATGACATGGTCAACAGGCATTTGAAACATCACCGTTGGTAGAATCCCAAAAGGAATAACTGTGATTGCCCACATGTGCATGGCAATCGGTATCAAAGTTACCAATAACTTCATCACTTCTTCTATAAGCATTGTGTTTTTAAAAAAATATCCCAGAAATCACATTTCGGAACTTTACCTTCGTTCTTGTTTCATTTTAAGCCAGGATGTTCAGTATAAATTTCATTGTCTCACCCAGTTCTAGTGCCTTAGAGGAGGATTTTATTTTTTAATATGAATTTGGCTGTTGTATATTAGCTTTTTCTCTCATTACATGTTTAAGTACATTTTCAGTTCCTTATAATACAGTAAGTGTTCAGTATTCTAGGAAAGGCTATTATAATTTTGTATTAAAGAAAAAGAGGACGAGCCATTGGTCATGCTGGCAACTGTTAGAATTTTGCTCTCTGGGTAAAAAACAAGAGTTGAAATGTTACATCTAACACCTGTCACATGGGTTCCTCATCCTATTCCATCAGCCTGTATCTTCTTTGCAGCTGATCTTCTGAATTGTGGAGGAGGAAGGGAAGAGGACGAAGGTGAGGAGGAGGAAGGGCAGGAGGAGGAAGAGGAAGGGGAGGAAGGCGAGGAGGAAGAGACTTATTTTAGAAGACACATCACATTGTCATTGAATTCACAGAAGTCCCAGAAACAGTACTATGTATTGAAGGATACTTTCATTTAACCTGCATGCACTGTAGACATATGCTAGAATTTCCTTGCCAGAGTTCCTTCCTATTGTTCTGTTGAAGCATCAGAGGCAAAGAAGACATATGAGTTTCCAACAATCTAATAGAATCCTAACTGGCGTCTCCTGCCAAGCTCATCCACACCAGCCCTGCTTCTATACCCAACTGATGTCTCAACAAAGCAGACAAGAACTTTCTGAGTTAAGTCAATCACTTTTATGTTTCAAATTGCTAAACCCAGAACAAGTTTTTTTGAGCTTTATTTAAAACAAACAAAACAACCCTTCCCAAGTCCCTCTAAAACTGGAGTGAGGATTTCCTTTAACATGTTCCAGGATGGGACAGTTTGAATGTCAAAACCTTTATCTGCTTATCAAGCATTTAACCACAACAAATAAAGACTCAGTTTTTAACCTCTTGGGCCAGTATACCTCAGTGACTTTTAAATGGTGAAAGAGGCACCTTCCAGTTCCTTTGCAGCAAAGACTCCCAGAAGAGAGGCCAGCATTAGTTAGTGATGATTGCCTCTTTGGAGAGTGAGAGCAAGAAAGCAAGAGAGATTGAGAACAAGCAAGAGTGAGAGCGAGAGGGAGAGACAGAGAGAGAGAGAGAGAGAGAGAGAGAGAGAGAGAGAGAGAGAGAGAGAGAGAGAGAGAGATTGACCAACAGAAGTGCTATGAAACAGGCAGTGACAACTAGCAGTTCCTAAAAAAAAAAAAAAATCTAGTTACAAAGTGTCATGGCTCAAAATCTCCAAAGTTAAATTCCTGTAACTCTGTCTCCTGCATTTTTATGAAGCTTGATGTATTACTATTCAACAGAATTTCTGTTATTAATCTTATTCTGACTATACAATGCAGTTCAGGGCTGGGTAATGTCCGTTTTAGAACTGGGGTGGGGGGATGTAAATCAGTCATGCTATTACAGTGATTTTCTGTAAAAACAAACGTATCACCTTTCTTATTATGTGTTTCAGCCACAGAAATTACATAACACTGGGGTTTCACACACTTGGAGACTTAAGTACTTCTGAAAAGCATACAGCTTTTCTTTTAATGTCATTCTCTCTTAACTGTAGAATGAAATACAGAGGAAACCCTCAAAACTCACCTCTAAATTATCATCTGGTTGTCCGGGCTTGTGTCAACTTTGAGAAGTCTCATTTGCAGGGCCTGCCCTGAGGAAAGCTGCCTCCACTGACTGGGGCTTGCTCCTGCTCAGGCATCGTTACATTTACTTGGGTAGTACTGCAGCCGACTTGCCTGGCAAGTCTATTGGGTAGACCTTATAGACCAGAAGAAACCGAGATTTGCAAAGTTGGAGTAAGTTGACTAGCCTGTTGCCCACCCAGATCCACGTGTTCCACCCTGCCAGCTACATCTCTTAACAGCTTCATGGGAAAACTTTGCCTTTTCTCCCCGTTTGTCTTAATTTGCGTAGACACAAAGAACCTGAACAGAAGCGCCAAGAAACAGCACCTAGTTCATTTATTGGCAGCTGTGGGGTCGGGCGTCCTGCTTCCTGCTTCTCGCTCTACAGCTTCTCCAAAGACAGCCAGAGGGTTCTGGCACTCACTCTTCTTTCCAAGTCCTCGGGATGCTCTTGTAGCTACGACTGAAACTAGCAGCTCCATGGTGACCAGGAAAAACAAATGAGCCCCAGAGCCCATACCAGCCCTGGGAACACTTACGAACGCATTTTCAAAAAGGAGAACTCAGTTAAGGCCCAGAATTCCATCTGGGAACTGGCGTCAGTGATACTGTTAGCAGCATGCCCTGCCTGCCTGCCTCTTGAAAACCGAAGACGTCTGCAGCGCTTTGGACCTCAGAAACCTCTGTGCCATTTCGATAACATTAGGGTGCTTACTTGATGGATGGAAAGCCCTAAGCTCACAAGAGAAGTTAACTCACACCAGTTCCCGTTTCAGGGCCAGTCAACTCTGGAACAGAATCACAGTGGTATTTCTGCTGCACAAATCTGTCCAGCAGAAGAAAGCATTGTCTGGTTTCAAGAATGTTGTGTTGGCTTAAGGGAGTTTTAATGCGTTGGCTAGAAGGATAAAGGAATATGAACGGCTGTTTAGAATATTGCATTAATTTCAGTCTGTATCCAACTTTGCATAGTGATGCCTTAAAATAAAAATACTAATGCATTTTATTTTATTGAGCAGTAAAGGAAGCCTGGGGTGCATCGACACCAAACACCTACTACTTTGCCAAATCTCATGAACTTTCAAAAAGAAAGAAAGAAGGAAGGAAGAAAGGAAGAAAGGAAAGAAGAATGAATAATTAAATGAAATGGGGACACAATGAACCAAGACCTGATGTCTTTGCTAGTTATAGAACAATCATTCAGTTGATCAATTGGTAGGTGGAAAGAGAGGAAGATTTCTAAGAATAAATAAGGAATTTTGAAATATTAAGCGACCCAAAATCTACTGTTCTGGCATAATTTTATGAAGACAGATTTTAGGCTGCAATACTGTTTCTTTCGCTTGCTAGGAATGAGTTCAGGCTTCTGAATCCAGATTTCTCCCAGCCTCTGGGAAGTTTCTCAGTTCCTGGTGAGAGGTGAGAAACAAGATGGAGTGACACTATGACACTCTGGGGGAGGGGGCCTAGAAGTAGATGCACCAGGAGGGAGGTGAGGAGTAAACGCTATGCTTCTTGAATACTCCCACATTTAGTAACAAATTGAGTAAAAAGGAGAAACATTCATCATTTCTTTCCTTTTGTCCAAGAATAAAATATTCATCTTTGCATATATGATTCTTTAGATTCCATTGAAGGAGTTTTGCTTTTCTTTTCTATTTTCTTTGGGAGCGTGGCAGTGTAGGAGGTTTCAGTGCACTGAATAGAATGGCTGTAAAAATTTCTCATTGAATGCTGCAGACCACATCTCTAATACTTGGATATTTACTTGAACATTTAATGAATCTTAATGAAGAGATGGCAAGCCTTTTAAACATGAAACTTATTATATTCTTATTATTATTTGTTTGTTTGTTTTCCCCACACAGGATCTCATTCTCTAGCTAACGCTCATATTGAACTTGAAGTTATTCTCCTGCCTCAGCCTCCCAAGTGCTGGGATTATAGATGTTGACATGTTTAGTTTTCAGTCTCGAATTGTCCACTCTCTCTAACCTCTCACCAGCTCTACCATTTCAGTGTTCCAGGCAATAAGCTCTTGGGAGAAATGCCATGCTATTTTCTTGAACTTGTGTGGGATTTTGGTACCAAATTCATTTAAAAGTTTGTTGTTGTGGTGGTGATGGTGGTTGTTTTGTTGTTGTTTTTCAAACCACTTGTTTACTTTGGGTGTCAGTTTTAAAGGTATTTCCCAAATGGTGATTCACGAATTGTTAATATATGTTTAGCTCAAAAGTGGGGTGGAGCCATAGTAACTTTCCTCCCATGCCATAGGACCCCCCGAGTTTGTCTCAAGAGACATCAGTGTCTCTTCCCATGAGGTGAATGAGCAGAAGATACAGATATCAAAGGAAGCTCATGGGCATCAGTCATTGTAAAAAGTAGCAATGTTAAATTGATCCCTCGCCACTGCCCGTTAAGTGTATGTTAACACACTGATATACATTTGTATATTATCATTTCTCATCTCAGTAGCTGTTAACCTACACACAGTAGTTGAACTGTGAAAATCTCACCTCATGCAGGAAACCATGCACTCAAAATAATTACAATGATGATATTATCATATTGTTTGTGAAACTTGCATCTACTACTTTGTGAGTGCTGAGCGCCAAGCACTGAGAGAGACTTGTACAAATGCTTCATTGCTTCCATAGGAAGTGGACTTATGGTCACTTGTTGTTGAAACAGAAACTCAGACTTTAAAAAAGCAAGGTCCAGAGTACTCAAATCATTCACCCACTATCAAATAGTGTTTAGCATTAAAGCTGGTACAAAATACATGATTTAGTTTCAGTAGGAGTTTGCTCTTTCTGAGCAAATGAGAATTTAGAGAAGAGGCATTCTCTGTCTAGAGTTCTTTCCAAGAAGACCCAGTCTTGGATGATGGAGGAACCAGAACTCACAACCCTTCTAATCCTGCCCAATCCCTCTGTTGGCATGCATTCCTTCAACAGAGCTTAAACTTCTACTTTCCTAGCCCAAGAAATGGCAGCACCTGGATGGCCTCATTTGCATTAGCTTGCATATGAGCAACACCTGATAGATTTTCTGTTGACAAGAAAGGAAAATTCAGACCAGAAGTCTCCTTGATACATGGAGGATGGAGGAAGTGCCAGGCATTTTAAGGGCACAAAATTGAAGATTTGTATGTATGATTTATGCCTATTTTCCACTTTTTTCCCAAGCCAGGTCTACAGAGCAAATACTTGGGTAAATTTTATGTCTTTTTATATCTGTCTTATTTCTGCATTTTTTGTGTCTCTGCATATAATATTGGCCACCCTGTACTTCTGACTTTCACATCTCTTTTACCAATAGTCCATCAGCCCACTGGGTTTTGTGGTTCTAGGGTTTCTTTGCTGTGTGTTCATTAGTTCCTCCTCATCCTGTTTGCTCCCCCTTGTCATCTGTCCACTAGAACGGTTCTTCTAATTTTAGCTCCAAATTAATTTACATTTCCCATAAACTGGCATTTGTCTTATGCCTCTTATAAATTATTTACACTGGGCAGGCTGAATCATGAAATTGAAGCTAAAAATAAGGTTATTTTCATGTGTTGAGCTTTAAAAGAATATGCGGATCATACTTTACTTCCTACATACTTTTTAATCCCTTCAGTTAGCATTTGCCCATGTGGCTTCAAGGTCTTTGCTTGTGGTTGGAAAAAGGAAAAGAATTCTGTCTTTTTTTTTTTTTCACATCCATCCATGATTTATTAATCCGCTAGTAACTACAGTCCAGGAACAGGGAGCTATGGTAGAGGGTGTGAAGGAGAAAACCAAACCCCGCTGCATTTGGAGACCTTTGTTACAGGTAGTAGTACATGAGCTGGTCACTGCAGCGAAGTTTGCTGACTGCCATAGGAGAGACTCTGTGGGCTTCGCTCCCAGGAAGGGAGCATCCATGTTTGTCTAGGAAGACTAGACAGTGGGGGAGTCTATATTCTGATATCTCACACCCCATGGTTTTTGAACTCCATCAAACTCCTGTTGATCAAAAAGGGCCACCATTATCTAGTGGAGTGACCCTGGCCCTCTGTCCTTGAAGCCTGTCCAAAGGAGGATACCTGGTACACAGTAGGGCCACTGTCATCACTTCTTCATTTGCAAATTTTGAACAGAGCGCCTGAAACTGGGCATCTCAAAAGGTTCTGAGAAGAGCCGCACAGCAGTACAGCAGCTCAGGTTATATAGCTTTGACCCCAGCTAGGTTCAGGCCTTACCCTGCTGCTGCTGAGCTCTATAGACATGGGAAATTTAGTTAACCTCTTTGTCTTTAGGGGGGGGTCACCTTTTTTTTTTTTTTTTGCACATGAAAAATGATATGAAATTTCTCAAAGAAAACATGAAGGGGAAAGTAACTCATTAAAATTGTGGTGTGCTGAACAGTTATTACACATTTACTCTTAAAACAACTGCAAGTGTCATTGCTATTATTGAAGAGATCTTTCTCGAAGTATCTTTGAAACAATCCAGGTTCCATTACACTCAGGAAATGATTTATTATCAACTCCTTTTTGAGTCCTTAAAGCCTTTCTTTCATAAAGAGCACAACAATATTTTTGCTCAACTTATTAAGGTTTGAATTTTGGTTACTTTAAATTAATAATATTTATATCCAATATTATTCCATTAAACCTAATGGATACAATATTAAATTTATTAAATATCATATAAAATCCCTTCCAGTTTTCTAGTTTCAGGTGCTGTGTTTAGCATTCCCAGATGAAGAAGCGATGACAATGGCTCCACTCTGGACCAGGGATTCTCCTTTGGACTGGCTTTAAAAACAAAAAGTCAGGATCACTACCTAGATAATAATGGCCCTTGTGATCTAAAGGAATTTAATGGTGCTCAAGAACCATGTGAAGTGACATCTTCAGAACATCCATTCCACTACTGGCTGGTCTTCCTAGAGAAAACATGGATGCTCTCCTCCTTGGAGCAAAGCACACAGTGGCTCTACTGTGGCATTTAGCAAACTTTGTTGAAATTATATATTGCATGAGATATCTTTTATATTTGCTGGGATATAGCTTACAATCTCATTCTATTTTTTTATTTTCTCCTACTTGTCATCATCATCATTATTATTCCTCATATTTGCTGTGAAGAAACTTAAAATCCATTAGACTCTTCATGTTTTGGTTTGACATACAAATATATTAGCAAACTTTTAACTCTGTAACCTTGGTGTCACAGATGACAAAATAGTGTACAAATAAACAAAAATCAGATACAAATTCTCATTACATATTTAAACAATACAATTATTATATTCAGTATATTAACTAGTAATATGTAAAACTGATAAACATACTATGTATATGCTACATGGAAATAAAAGTTAGGATTTAATGTATCCATTCACAGTACTAGTTACAAAGAGAGACACATAGAGCTCTTGGAGCCCTCCAAGTAGGCCTGCTCTTTTTAAAAGGGTAAGAAGATGTTGCATTTTGAAAATTACAACAAACTGAATTATACGGGCATACATACATATATACATGTCAGCAAAATTAAAGGAACTTTATAGTTTTCCTAATAGTGTTTATGTTGGAGTGAGTAGTCATTATAGCTCCTTAGGATATTACACACACACACACACACACACACACACACACACACACACACACACCCTTTGAACATTTCATAAAAACTTATATCATGAAACTAGATACTGAACACACAGAAGAAGTCAAACATAGCATTGCTCTTAGCTTTAATAATGAATTTCCTAATTCACAATTCTGTCATGACACAATACAGTTTGGGTTTGATCCCATTCTAGCCTATAATTTTATATTTTTCAGTTTTGCTTATTTGTAGAACCAGCTTTGACTGCAACCCAATTAAAACAACAGAACACCTGCCAGCATATACCCAAAACTGAAAAGAATAGCATTGGCTTTTACCAATACATTGCCTAGAAAAGATAGTATACTTTTAAATTTTTGGTAGCTTGTAAATAAGAAAAAAAATCAAGTACAACTATTTTAAGAGTGTTAGGAGTTTTCCTGTAACAAAAGAAACAAAACTTAGTTTAAGTGTGCACGAGACTTGTCAGTATTGGTGCTTTCAGACCTCCATAGCCCCTTGAGGTTCCATTGGATCTGGCAGTAAAATACCATTACCAGGACTGTTTCTGTGCTGCTGCATCCTCATTTATTATGGTCTTCTGTATTCACAGACCATGGTAAGCTGTGTAATGAAGAACTGGGCAGGGAGGCAGGCTAGAGGACGAAATACAATGACAAAGACAGATGGCTTGTATCTGAAGGTTTCTTTTTTTCCATTCATTTTTTGGCTCTGTAAATATATGGAGATCATGTAATAAAAATAGCTACCATTTGTCAAATGCTTACTCAACCCCGGCATGAGATTAGGTTTTTGGGTAGGTCTGTGGGAGGCACACTGGGGCTCCTGAAGATGAAAAGGGACTCTGGGCTTTAAGAGTGATGTGAGCCCAGGGTAGTTCTTCCTCCGGAAGTGGTCCACTTGCAATGAATCTCTGTCTCTGTTTCTGTCTCTTTCTCTGTCTCTCCTCTCTCTTTCTCTGTCTCATCTCTCCTTCCTCCCCCTCATTTCTCCACTGAAGACTGATCCTACAACTTTCTGTATGCTAGGCAAGTGTATTCCCACCTGAACTATACCTTCAAAGTTTTATTTCCTGTTCCTCTTAGGACAGAGTCTTGCCAAATTGTCCAGGGAGGCCTTGAACTTTGAACTTGTCATCTTTCTGCTTTTGTATCCTGAATAGCTGGAGATTACAGTGATAAAGCACAAGCCTGCACTTCTTTTTCAGAGTTCTTTTAGCATTCCAATCCCACTGTTTTCTGACTGTACCTTCCTTGTCAGTAATATCATGCTCTGCCTTCATTGGTATATCCATGTATGTCTACTGGCTATCTGACATAGTACATATATTCGATAAAATACTGATAATGCATTAATGTTTTTGAGTCTTATCTAAAAGGAAGAAGAGTAATAAAACCTGTGTATGTGAGGTCACACTATAGTTTAGACCACATGGATTTTTTATAACTTTACAATTTTCAAATTTAATGTTTTGATTCAATTAAGTTTGAGATACATTGCTTAAAAACACCAAGTTATTTCTGATTGGTTTAACGTACAACAGGTTTCAGAGCTCAGAAAATCATCATAATTACTCAATAAATTAAGAAATTATTTCCTCTAAAAATACTTTGTGCTTTAGCTAGAATCAAATGGAAAAGAATTGGGAGGTAATCCAATGAAAATCTCTTCCCTAAAGGGCAGTTACTGATGACGTTCAGTTGAAGCTTAAACATTGATCTTGTTTTGTTTACTAATTCCAATATAATAGTTACATTCTTGGGGATTTTCAAGGAGAAGGATTCTGTGACTCCACCAAACTCAAGGGAAAAGAGTATCATCATCAAGCGATGTTCAGTTGTGGGGCAATTGTTACCCTGAGGACAAGTGACAAATATTTGCTAATCTTAGAAGAGCAACCTACCTGACTGACTATACACTACTGCATTTTTCTATTCATGTGGTAATTTCTCATGCCCAGGAATGCATGCATTGACTTTAGAATTTATATCAGAATTAATTTAGCTTCTTCAGTTTTATAAATGTCTTGCAGGTTGACATGTTAACAGAAGAGCAACAACAGTAAAACCTTCTCTGTCCAAGAAGGTGTATAGAAATCTGCAGTGTTCCATAGAAGATGGGAGTATGCATAAGATTTTGTTCAGTGCTGTAACTTCCATAATATTAGCATAGGACTCTTCAACCTCAGCCTTGTCTCAGCATAACACCAAGGTTCCAAGGAGCTGTCCAAGTCTGTTGAAACATGCTTTTTACAATGCCTTTTTCCTCTATTTTCTTTGTATTTGCCAAAATGAACAAAACTGATTTTTGTCAGCTGTCAAATGGAGCAAGATGTCAGAAGGGGGTCTGGGGGAGCTTTTCCATACATTCAGTTCTTGTAACAAAAACAAACGATTAGACCATCGGTTGTCTGCTCCGGGAGAGGTTTATGTTTCCAAAATTGCATCGCACACTCATAATGAAGCAGATTGGAAGCAGTGCCTGAGTCAACAGGAAGGTTGGCAGTTTTGCTTGATTCGGATGGAGCCAATAAGCTTTTGGCACCTTGGGAACAGCAGCCTGAAAATCCTAAGTCCTTAAGTGTGGCCTTCCTCTTAGGTGGTATGGAGAGATTCTAACAGGCTTTCTTGGCATTTTCTGCTGAACTGTGGGATGGGCTGTTGTTAAATTCCTGGGTTATATTTGAGAGTGGGCAGCACCGATACAAGTCTTGTGAACCACCGCACCTATGGCTCCTTCTGCTAATGCATTTTAGCCCAGATCTGCAAAGTGATTCAGACTATTTATTTAGTCACAGGACTGAGTCTCCTTTAAGTTAAAAAAGTACCACTTAAGCAAAATACAGCAGATCACAGAGTGGTTTATAACCATCTTAGCCTGTAAATTCAAACCAATATTTTTTTTTTTATCAGAATTAGATCAGCCTGCCAACTCAACTTTCCCTTAGCAAATGTTATTTCTATGACACCCTAAGTGTTTTTATTTCCACTGAAATTGACTCAGACTGTGTAACGCTACAGTACATCTGCACACTTTTGAATATGAAGAGCGTTTTCTCCTCTTTTGAGGGGACCTTTATTTCACTGGTGTTGTAACCATATCGTATACAAACATGCCATCACACTTAAGTGGAGTCTTGTGCCTCCACCACACTAAAAATGATGCAGAATCAGATGGACTAGATGAAGAAAAAAAGATGAACCAGGAAGCAAACACAATCTTATCCACTGCTGTTTTTCTGGCTTCTATTTGTAACAGTTCATAATCTTTATGGGCTCCTGAGCTCCCAACTTGTCGTGGTTGTTGAATGTGGACACATGGTAGGAAGGCAGCTCTAGATTCAGAGACTAATGCAACTCTAGATTGCTCTGTGTTCAGGTGTGCATTTTTGTCATTGAAAAGTGGGTCTTCCTTCTACTTTTTTTTTTTTTTTTTTAATGGATGAAAACTGCCCAAGTCATTTTCCTAGTCACTGCAAAAAAAAAAAAAAAAAAAAAAAAAATGCTCTCTATTTTAGAATCTCTGGAAAGCCTCTTGGAAATGTAGATCCTTAACCCTTAGCAGGTTGTAACACTTTTCCTAAACTCTTTTCAGCATGGCTACCTTTCTTATTCATAAAGTCCAAAGAAGACTGAGCTACCATGTCATCTGCTATGAACCAATAACCCTGTTTAACGTTTGGGCTTGATTTCCAGTCTGTATACGCCATAGAGCTATACAAGGTGCCAAATTCTTAAAAAATAAATCCACTTTAGTTGTAACAAGACCCGTTCCCAAGGACCTCTGAATGCCTTATTTCTATAGCCACCTCTTCACTGCAATCCCTCCAGCCTTCTCCCTTCTCCTAGCTCCCAGCTAACAGATTCACACTAGTCACTGAGAATCTCTGTGAGGTTTTCTTCATCACTGGGTCACTGATGGTAGAGTTTATTCTTGTGGCTAGACAGCTGACACATTTGACAGATAACTAAAATCAATTAGCACATGGTGAGTATTCCTGGGCGTCTCTACCACTAATTAAAAATTCAGCTGAGCTGAGGAAAAGCCTCATCACCTTTCTGCCCAAAGTCAGCATCTTCCTTCACCTTCTGCCCTAGCCTGTGATTCTTATTCATTTTAGAACTATTTAATGAGTCACCTAAATGTGAAACTCAGTCATCTTGACTTGTTTCCCCCATCCAATTAGTTTTGTTTTGCAATCGTCCTTTATGTTCTGTTCCTACTGCTACTGCCGCATTCCAGATTCATCATCTCAGTTCTAAATCAACAGTAATTTCCTTCAAAATTTCCTTCATCTTTTCTCTGTTGTTTTCCTTCAAACTTGTTCCAAGAGAAGTCTCTGAAAATATCATTTTGATCCTGTCATTTAAACTAATCACTTCAACTTATTCTTCAATGGGAAACCAGCCGTGCATTTCTGGAAGAGAGAGAGACTCTTCAGTTACATACTTTATTTAAGGCATCCTTTTCCTTTACTGCCTCTGTCATTTTACTCCACTTTTCATTTTAAGATGTTTATTGTATGTCTAAGCATAGTTTTTTCAGAGCTTGTGTGGACTAGATTTCACCGAGCTTCTTAAAAATGCAAATTTTTTGTTTTACCAAATTTGTAAATTAAAAAAAAAAAATTACTGCTGCTTCAGAAATGTTTTTGCTCCCCCTGCCCCCACTTTCTCTTCTCATGTTAGGGCTACAAGACACTGCACACTCAAGAGATATTTTGATGGAGATCCCTAAAGGACCTGGCTATTTTTATATGTCTGGTTTTCATGCTTTGATAGCTTTCCTCCTTCTTTCCTTCCTTCTCCTCTATTCCTTTTGTGGTACTTGGGGTTGAATCTAGAACTCTCTTTATAGCTCGTCAATTGCTCCACCACTGAGCTGTATGCACATCTTCCTCTAGACATGTTTCTACAGTCTGATTGCCCTACTTTTTTTTCCTGTCTTCAGAAAGTTGTTGGATGTGTATTTCTTCCGAGCATTTAAATATAATTGAAAGTAAGATTGAGTTCTAGTAAGTTCATCCATCTGAAGCAGAAGCATCCTTCACCATCTGGTTTTCTAGAACTCGATGCCATCCCGTACATGATTACTTCCTGGTGAATATCTGCAGCTCCTATCTTTCCCTTTGTATGCTGGGAATTTACATTTACTACCTGTCTGATATGTCTAACTCTAATGTTGAGTAATCTCCTTCAAATGAACTTGCTTATAACTGAGCTCTGAAATCCACTTTCAGTCCCTCAATCCTTATTTCTTACTCTTTAGAATCATTCTGAACTTCGTTCTCTCTGTGCTGCATATGAATCGTTACCAAAGCTATTCTCTTAATGCTCAAAGGATTTTGAATATATATATTTTTTGCACAATTCTCTAAAGTACCGTCTTGCTTAAAGCATTTTCATATATCTCACGTATTATAATAATCATAGATGGGTGAATATTTACTCATATATGCTCATCGTATTAATGACCCATCATCCTCAGATAACGATGGTATTTACAAAACATGTAATGGCTAGGGCTTATCTTATAATGTGTTAGCCAACAAATGACCACAAAAGTGAACATTATATTTAGTTAATCTAGTTTATGAATATAAGTCAGCAACTTAAAACCTACAGGATAGGTCTTACTAAAATGGGTAGCATTGTGTTCTAGAGTCTAACATAATAATACACCGGAAAATAAAACATATGATGCATTTGTTTTACTTAGAGTTAGGCTACAATCATAAGTGGAGACAGAATATAATTCGATTCTCATTGGTTTCTCTCTATTTCAGGCTCAGAATGGCAGAGTTTTCATTCACTGGTGGATCTATTAGTGAATCCATATAATATTCACCAATAGTTTCAATTAGAAATCATTTTTCAAAATTCATTTAAAGAATTTCCCAGATGCCTTCCTTATTGTCCAGCTAACTCTCTCCTTCTCTGCTCATTCATCACCTTACATGTGTCATGGAAGGTGTCTGTCTCCACATGTCTAGGAGACAAAGAGTTTGGAAAACATTTATCTTTTTTTGTTGTTGTTTTGTTTTGAAACAAGGTTTCATTCTATAGCCCAGGCTGGCCTTGAATTCTCTGTCCCTTGTCTCTGCCTCCTGACTGCTTGGTTTATAGGCCTGTGGCACTATATGCCCAAACATATGAAGTCCAAATGCCTTTTATGACAGCTTAACCCTAGCCCAATAAAGTGCCAATGATTCTTTGATAATCCTGTTTTAAGTGTTTATATATACAAGAATTATATTTTTACATTAAATTCTAGAATCCATCGAAAAATTATGAAACTGGTAATATTAAGAACACTTATGACTCACTTTTTATGATATGCCTTAAAATATTTTTTATTATATAGAGATTGTATTATGTAGATATGTACATGTGTGTACATATCTCAGCATTTACTATATGGGATTTGGAGACAGAATTCCAGTGGCAACAAGTTCCCTCATCCACTTAGCTAGCTTACAAGTCCAATAACAAATGGCAATTTGATATTTTATTTTTTCTTTCTTTTAAATTTTAATTTATTATAATGTATTCAGACTATATCCGGATTATTAGCCCCTTGTTTGTATCTTTGCATTTCCACCCTCCCTCCCTCTTTCTTCCTATTCCCCACCCCTAGACCTGTGACAGAAGGGGAACTCCTCTACCACCATATGGCCCCAGCCCCAGGTCTCACCCAGATAGCTTGCTTCCCTTTCTTCTGTGTGCATGAAAGGCCTCATCTTGGTCCTCATAAGGATTATAATTTTACTATGCATATATTAGAAATTATTTCTTTCAAAATTATTTATTTAGTCACTCAGAATGTATTACTTAACAGTACCATTTATAAGTTCGAGGACTTTAAAAATCAGAAGTGAAGGGCTGGAGAGAATGCTCAGTTAGGAGCTTGTATTGCTCTTGCAGAAAATGAAATTTTTGATTACATGCAACCTTGTCAGGTGTCTTTCAACTGCCTATGACTATACCTCTGGAGATACAATACCTTCCAACCACTGTAGGCAGTGCACACTCATGTACATACATATAACTACAAATAAAATTAACTTTTAATAACTTTAAAAGTTTTTACTTTAAAACTTTTAAAATTAACTTTCAAAAAAGTAAACTTGAAAGCTAATTATTAACTCCCATAAGATCAATGCCTCAAATAGTTTATTAAATTTATTGGTTTCTTCCTCGGTGTTGGTAGGCACTGAAGGTAATGTATTCAATATGAAAAAAATAATTGAAGTGCAAGCCAAAAGTCAGATAAGGATTAAGTTATTCTGTATTTTCTGGAAAACACTAAATGTATACATAACTATACACAAGAAGCATCATTTGATTTTAATTTCAAGGAATAAGAGGAAAAGCCACTTAAATGGCTAATGTAATATTCTAATTAAATACAAGAGTTATACATATTTTCTTCAACAAATACAAGTTGTGTGAACTTTAAGAAAAGAAAGAGGTCCAAAGAAGAACATAAGAAACAGGTAATATTGAAGAAAACTTTATATGCAAAACATGCAAGGAGGTACTGCACTCAAAAGTAAATGCTGTAAGGGGACCAAGAGGCAAGAGAGAGATCAAAGGCAGAACAGACCAAAAGGGAAGGCACTGCTAGCCATTTCATGGCACCTAATCTTGAGGATTTCTTTCTTCTATCCCTCTCTTCCTACTGACTTTCTCTCTCCAGCATTTCCCACAGTTTTAGAATTTACAGCCTCAAAGCAAACTTAGGAAAACTCTTTGGGCTGCCCATCTGTGTTTTTGCCTGAAACTTTCAGGATCCAAATTAGGTGTAATTTTGGACCCTCTTGGAAGCTTGAATAGCTCAGTGAGTCTAGTTTAAGGCTTTTGTTGTACTATATTATCCATCATAAATAGTATATTGTCACCGAATCAACAAAGACCTCTTTGAAGATGGTTGGGGAATTTGATGGGCTACCCTCACGCTTCCATTACTAGGAGGGGGTACATGCAATAAACCTTCTCCCATCAATTAGCACATCACTCTGTCGTTACAGATCATTTCTCATTTCCTTACCACTTAGCTCTTCTATGCTTAATTTCCTGAGAAACTCATAAGAGAAGTTACCAAAGTGTTTGGTTTTGTTAGATCTGTTCTCGTAAAAGCTCTGTAGTTGTTGACATGTATTTGAATATGAATATTTGTATGTGTAAATCAGCTCAAGCCAGCAAGTTTCTGTGGTATGTAAGAGCAGGGACAAATAATTATGACCTATTATAGCCATCTTAGCTGAACTTTTCATTTTAATTGAAAATTAAAAATTATGGAATTGTGGATTGCTAGCAACAACAAGCCAGTAATTTAGAGTTTCTTTATATTATAGAACTGTGTACGCCTCTATTTTAAAACTTGGAAATTGTTTTGAAACTTTATGGAAACACATTTCATTTTATAGAAATTGAATGCAACTGAGATACTCAGAGGTAAAATCATGACTGCAACATTCCTGAACAATGCTCTTGTTTGCTTTAAGGTCAAGTGCTTAAGCAATCAATGTCTTATCAAAATGCAATGAAATAAAGGAAAAGTTATAATCCAGATAGAAATATCTAATAACTTTGAGGCCTGGTATTTTTCCAAGAGAAGATTAAGTTCCTTTGTATGCACATACATATGGTGTTTGAACTTGCTTTCAAAACACTATGTTTGGAGTATATATGCCAGGAATCATTCTGTATTGTTAGGGTTGAATATTAAAATATATTAGGAAAAATGTAATTTTTAAATTATTTATATGAAAAAGTTATTGAGATGCTAATATTTGTTTTATGGTGGTAATAGATGGAGAGAATATAAATGTATTTAATTACATAACAGAGACAGAATTACAAGGCTTGCAATATATTTTATCTCGAATGAACTAATGATGGAAAGGGATTATAAAGGATGGCATTCTAGCTTCTGGTTTGAGTATATAGATGAATAGCGGTACAATTTGAAGAAGTAATGACCACCAAGGAATTAATTTAATACTTGAATATTCTAAGTATTGAAATTAAAGAAATAGCAAGAAATTAATTTGCATAGACAAGTTTTAGGCAAGTGTTTGTCAACCATGTGTCATATGCTGCATTAAGCATTTTATATTCATTATCCTCCCAATTATGCCAACAAACTTATGTGCCTGATGATGTGTCATTTATAAAATAGAACATTAAGCTTGGGAAAGAAAATATTATTCCTGAAACTGGTAAATGATCAATCAGAATTTATGCTGTTTTTGAAAAAGCTATAAAAATTCTGTACTTAAAGAAACATAACACACCGCTACTTACCGCTATTTTAGTGTAATTATTATGCAAATAAATATAATTTTATAACATAATTAACATTACAGGAAAGAAGTGTATTTCAAGACAAAGAACGTCTTTCATGATGGCTCAGGACAAAGAGGAATCACTAATAACTCTATCAGTGCTCAAACAAAATTTGCTTGACGACATTTTTAGATCCTGTCTTATAACTAAGTGAGAAAATGGAGCACATAGTCCCAGGGCTCTTTTCACTAGACTTGGTTATACTATTACTCATGATTTTGTCTTAAGATTATTTGAGAAAAATTAATTTTAACATTAGGTAATGGAACATGCAACTCAATACTGAAATGGTTTGAGTAAAATTAGAATAAATCTTCAGAAAAAAATAATTTCAGGTTCCACTGGAATAGGAATCATGAAGCCAGATTGACGAATCTCTGGCCAACAGATCTGACATTCAGCTCTTTCCTAAAACCAATAAACAAATTTGCAGAACCCAATAAAGTTAGTTACACTCTGTGTTGCTCTGATAAAATGGTAGTCCCAGTGGTAATCCTGAAAATGCCTGTTGCCTCTAAGAATTATAGGCCATGAGGTATGAGGTTCCGGACAATTAATTCATTCGTCCCGAGTTTGCACTAAATGCTTTGCAAATCATGATAACTATCACTTGCAGTACCTTTGAGGGTGTGTGTGTATGTGTGTGTGTGTGTGTGTGTGTGTGTGTGTGTGTGTGTATGTGTCAGAGAGAGAGAGACAGAGACAGAGACAGAGAGACAGAGACAGAGAGAGACAGAGAGAGCAAACAGTGAGAGCCTGTATGACTATAATTACTAGTTAGTATCATGCTTGTTGATGATGATAGCAGTAATAGTAATAATGGTGATATTTATTTCAATAGAAATATGGACTTATGAAACAAGTTGAGTGTGTGCACATGTTCATGTGTGTGCTTGTGCCTGTGGACACCCAAAGCTGACATTATTGTCTTCCTCTGTTGTTTTCTACTTTATTTATTGAGGTTTTATCTTTTACCTGAACCCAGAGCTCATCCATCAGGAGTCTTTGTAGCCATGCTAGCCTACCCTGCAGATCTTTTTCTCTGCCTCCTAAGCATTACGATTAGTTGCCAGGCTGGCCTGGCTTTTACATAGGTTTTGAAACTCTGATTTCTGGTTCTCATATTTGCTAGGCACATCTCTATCTGTTGAGCCATCTTACTAGCCCTTGAATCAGCTTTTCACTCTTTATTCTGTGTAGTTGATCATGCAGAAAATGCTGGGAATTACCCATTTTTCTTTTTGCAGGATTGTTGTAAAGATAATGTGATTCCATTGATAATTAAATGATTGAGATTTTTGCTTAACACTGACAAAGGCCTCTGTTGGTACCTATCATGCTGTCAGAAGTAGTGATAGAGTCATCAACCATTTGTCATGAGCTACACTAAGCATTTTATACTCATAATCTTTCAATTATGTCAAAATCCTATGAGCTTAATGTTATTCCTTTTATAAAGCCAGACATCAGCAAGAATGTCAACAATAATAAATCTTAACAGAAAACAGTGAGACCTAGAAAATTCCTGATAATGAAAGTTAATGTCTTTAAGAAACATCTTAGCATTCATTACCTTTTAAACATACCTCATCCATATTAGGGAATCCACTTTGATTTCCATGTCTAACTAATCGTGTATTCAGATTTCTCAGTTTCCACATTTGCTTTTAGTTATATTTAATTGAATTATGGAAAATCATACATGAAAAGGTGGTTTTAATCACATAATAGACAAAATAAACATATAGTATCACAAAACCAATGGGAACTATGATTTAACATACTGTCTCCTTATCTACTTACTTACATGTCTACTTATCATGTATTTCCAGTTTTTTTTAGTATCTTAGTTTGTTCTTGAAATGTTGTTATAAAATAAGTAGACAATCATTATTCCAATTATGTAGATAAAAGATGAAGCATAAAGAGACTAATAAGATACCTAGGTTTATGGAATTTTTGGAAACAGGATGATGTTATTTACAGATCCAGAACTCCAATACAGTGTGTGTGTGTGTGAGTGTAAAGAGAGAGAGAGAGAGAGAGAGAGAGAGAGAGAGAGAGAGAGAGAGAGAGAGAGAGAGATGTTGTTTTGGGCCCACCATTATATTATTTTGTTAATTTTCTCATACACTAATTGTTTAATCTATTTATTAACTTTGTTAATTCAATGGGCATAAGTTCAAGCAAAATAGTATACTCTTATAATCACAGACATGAAAAAAATTATCAAAGGCAAAATTTATGTGACCTGAATACAATTCCTGACCCAAAATCTCTCACCACTTATAACCCCAGCATCTTGAACAGGATGATCTTTAGTGCTAGCTTGACTTTCATGAGCCTTCTTAAGTAGGAATCTCTTTTAAGCAATTCTTCTATGAGTTCATGGGCTTGCTTCTCTTATTTCATTTACTGCCCATTTTTTATTATCTTGCATAATAGTTCTTATCTTGAATGAGCTGATTTTTCACAATAGAGGATTAAGTTAGTGAAATAACAATAGGTTGAGGAAGAAAACATAAACCAGGAAGGAGACTAATATTGAGTCACTAGGTGGAAATACAACCTTATAAGTTAAGACTTTTTTTTTAAACAGAAGCTCTACTCAATTATCAGAAGATTATCTATGTCATTTTGTGTTTTGGAAATGACTCACTCAGATTTTTTTCAAGTAGTATGAATTTATGTTAAGACTAAAAGTGGCACGATAGGGACAACAACAGCTGCCCAAGGATGTCAACACTCTAAACAACGAAGGGTGTGAGTAAGTGATGACATTTGGCCAGGGCAATAGGCTGATCCCTCTGTTACATAGAATTAAGTGGAGTGACCTTGAGGCAGTGAGAGTGCCCTGAATGGTATGTATGGACCACTGATTTCATATGGCCCAAGATGAGAGAGAAAGAGAGAGAGAGAGAGAGAGAGAGAGAGAGAGAGAGAGACAGAGAGAGAGACAGAGAGACAGAGAGAGAGAGAGAGAGAGAGAGAGAGAGAAAGAGAGAGAGAGAGAGGCTACATGACTGGATTCAAAAGAATGAGCCCATGGGTAAACAAACCCCTTTTGAGAGAGTGCTGAAGGAATATCCTCCCACCTATACCTTATTTTCAGCCCACTGAGAGCCACTTTTAGTTCTGCTTAGAGAAATGTAAAGGAATGAGTGTATGATCGTGGACATTGCATCCATACATTCAAAAGCATACATGCTCAAGCACCATGACATTGTCCAGCCATCCAGGAGGGTCCATCTCCTTGGTGTTCACATGCAGGATTCCTTCCACCACTCTTCTGACTTTTATTTTACCTACACAGCCTTAGGCACTGCTTTATCACTACTGCAAGTCTATCTTTCACTAGATCTGATTTTCTTTCATTCTTTTTTTTTCAATTCTAATTCCAGAGTTGTTATATTCTGTACACTGCTTATTCATTGTACTGGCAATAAGTCTTGGCTGCATGCTTTCCTGGAGGGAATTATCATTTTTACTTCTCTCTGCCTATACTTTTTAAGCATTAAAATTACACTGTAGGAAAAAACTTTAATGGTATTTATTAAACAATATTGGCAACAAAAGACAGAGCTCTGGTTCCAGATAAACTGAGAAGATGAAACAAGAGTATATACTGGCCACTCTTGGATCAGGCACCAATGGCTGGTGCAATCATCTTGGCAGATAGAGAAGGGCTGTGAGTTACTTAACATGGCCACTAAGAAAGTTTACCCAACAGAGAGGGAGGAATTGGGGGAGATGGGGAGAGATGAGGAGGGAAGGATGGAGGGGAGAGGGAAAGGAATGGTAGAGGAATGGAGGAATAAAGGGAGGGAAGGGAGATGGCAAGAAAGGGGGAGGGAGCAAGAGCATTCGATACATGGTAAATAATGGAAATGTTTCTGCCACAGTGTTAAAATGTGAGTTCCAGAAAGAAATGACATGGATTCAACTCTTGGCTTCTTTACTAATTAGCCAGGAGGCTTGAGAGTTAAGGTAAGTTGCTTAACTACTCTGTTTCCTCATTTTCAAACTGAGTAGGTAGCTTTAGTATGTACTTCCTAAGTGCTGTAGGGATTAAATGAAATAATCTAATTAAAATGCTGGCCATATAAAAGCACTGAACAAAGGGCAGATGCTATTGTTATTATGTTTATGGCTGCACAGTTTCTCCAGCGATTAAGTGAGCCTATATGTTTGTATATGATAAGGCTTTGTTGTCTGAGTAAAGCTATAATTGTTATAGGTGGACCATGCCTTACATTGTTTCTTCAGTCACTAAAATATAAAAATACTCATCATTTCTTTATTTCATAGATGACATTTAATCGCTTCCTTCACACTAAATTCTTCTTGAGCATCTACCTTGTGCCTTAATTTATTGCTAGATAAAGAATTTAAAAGACTAAGGTGTTAATTTAAAAGATGAAGGGAGAACTCTGAATTCCAAGTGATAGGAAGAGAAGGAAAAGGAAGCACATAGGGCAGAGAGAGGCAGAATCCATCCAGAACGTGACATCTCAAACTGAGAGAAAGACAAAAAGCAAGCTCACAGGCAAGCATTACATAGAGCACAGGGAGCCTTGTGGAGGAGTATGGGAAGGATGGAAGGACCTGGACTGGACAGGAGCTCCACGCAAAGTCCAAAAGAACCAACTAACCTGGGCTCCGAGTGGCTTGTGGAGACTGAAGCACCAACCAAGGACCATGCATTGACTGGACCTGGGCCCCCTACACATAGTCCCGATGTGTACCTTGGACTTCATGTGGGTTCCCTAGTAAGAGTGGTTGGGAGCTGTTTCATGAAAACGACTCTGTTGCATGCTTTTTGATCACTGAGGAAGAGGATAGTGTTCAGTCCTAATAGGACTTGATGTGCTGGGGTGGGTTGGTGGGGGCGGGGGCTCACCATTTCTGAGGGGTAGGTCAGGGATAGTAGGAGGAAGTAGAAGGAGAGAAGGGAGGGGGCTATGATTGGGATGTAAAGTGAATAGGTAAATGCATTTTTAAAAAAGGGACTTGGTGCTCTCATTCAATACCCTCATTGTATAGATATGAGATGAAGTTCAAGTGTACAAATGAGTCTGTCTTTTGATCACCTTGAAGCCAACAGTGATTGCCACCTTGGTTTTAGTTGAGAAAGACACAGTTCTCCTGTGAGAATGTGGTGAATACCATGGCTATGCCAACTCACCAGAGAAAGTCTGGGCTCCATGGTTTCCCTTGTTATTTCTGGAAGTGTGAACACCAGCCCATTTCTAATGCTTTAAAATCTACTATCATACCTGTTAAAAGAGGGTGCTGTGCCTTACCGAAGCCTTAGCACAGAAACCCAGACCAGACCCAGGACAACCTTCCTCTGTCTGGCCAATGTGCATTTTCAAACAGCTGATCACTGTTTAGTCCCCAGAATTTATCTAGCACACTCCCAAAGAATCAATAACTGTCTAGTAGACATTTGGTTAATTGTGCAGATAATGGCTCCATGCATCCCTTTGAAACATATTTCTCAAAATCAGCATGCCAATTTTGATGAAGTGTCTGAGAAATTATCTGCTCATTTGAGTTATCTCAATGATGATCAAAACCTTAATATTAGATTGTAGATGAATTCATGTAAGGAGTCATGTACCATAATTCTCATAAGACTGATGTAAGTCTAATCCTGCCCAACATCTTATGCATTCCTCTATCAGTGTATTGACCACAATATAATGAATGATTTTGCCTATATTAGCATCATTTAAGATATTGGGACGCCTTTAACATCAGACTCAGTCTCTCTCAGCATGCATGGAACTAGGCCCTCTGTGCATATGTAACAGTTGTACAGCATGGTTTTCATGTGGGACTCTTAACAGAAGGAGAGAGGCTGTCTCTGACTCTTTTACCTACTTTTGGATCACTGTCCCCTAACTGGGTTGTCTTGTGTAGCCACAGTAGGACAAGAAGTGCCTAGTCCTACTGCAAGGTGATATGCCTAGGCAGGTTGATACCCATGGGAGTTTCTACCTTTTCTGAGGAGAGGGGGAGGTTGGGCAGTTGTCGGGAAGGGGAGTTAAGAGGTAGGGACTGGGAGAGGAGGCAAAGGAAACTGTGATCTGGGATGTAAATAGATAAATAAATAAAATTTAAAAGTTGGTCTCATTTACATACACATATATGCAAATATAGATAATTTACATTTGATTATCCTTTGTCCCTAGTGGTATCTACTTTCTAGTAGTAGATTTTTAAAATATGCTTATTGAATTGCATATTATAATCATTCATTCATTTAAGGAAGATCTAATATATCCTCTTAAATCTTGTCCTAGTCTAGTCTAATGTGCTAAGGATACAGCTGGGCATGGTGGCACATGCCTTTAATCCTAGCACTCAGGAGGCAGAGGCAGGTGGATTGCTGTGAGTTCGAGGCCAGCCTGGTCTACAAAGTGAGTTCAGGACCACCAAGATAACATAGAGAAACCCTGTCTCGAAGAAGAAAAAGAAAAAGGATACAGTGGTAAGTACTTCTCAATTATAAGTGTATGGAAAATAAAGTCACTTTAAATGGAACCTTAGAATATATATCAAGCCTACAAGATGACTTAGTGGATAAGAGTTCTTGCCACAACCCTTATGACCCAGAGTCCACACTGCAGAAAGTGAGAACTGACACCTGAAAGTGTCTCTTCGACCTGCACACACATGCTGTGGCATATGTGTGACTGCACGTATACATAGGCAACACAATAACAACGATGACGATGATAACAGAATGTTAAAAGATCTTGCTGTTTTATAAATAACTCTGTCATCATCATTTGATCTGAGTGGAAAACAAGTCACAGATTCAGAAATTTTCTGTCTCTGTAATGTTTTCAATCAAACCATGTTAATAACGACTACTTCAAAGGTAGCTCCTAGTTCTTGAAAGGTTAGTCATCTACTCTGGAGCTCCATGTCTGCTATTTTTAGTGGCTTTTTGCCAAAAGCAACTTAGTCTAATTGGGAAGGGATGTGCCTTTAGCTTGATAAGTGAATAACTCTCATGAATGTTAATAGGACTTATGTGTGAACATGAAGGAGGACTTGACTCCTAATCGTGTATGTTGCATAACAGCCCCGTGAAGGCTGCTCATATGACTGATTGCGCCTCCTTAACTGGCTTCCATCTATCACTGTAATTTGAGGAAAGGATTGCTTTTTATCCTGCCTAATTCTCTCCAAACAAAGGCCAACTAATTATTTGAAAATTCCAAAACACACGTTAGGATAGTGTTGTGGAGGGAAAACATTCACATTTGGACATCCCATAGGAGCTGCCATTGATGAGTGTTTAAAACAGATGCTTCAGGGAGCAACATATTTAATTAAATCCAAACCTGTTGTTATTATTCCAGAAAATATTATTATTAGCACAAGTTCCAAATGGAATTCACAGCAACTTCTGGTTGGAGCTTGAGGAGCTTTTCATTTCCAGAGGAACTGAAAGTAGAAATCAGCAGTTATCAGGATACAGTGTTTTTCAACTGAAGGTCATGCTAGTTATGACTTAATTGAGGACTGCCATGAATACTTTGTCAAGTGGCTGAGCCAAGCAGCTGGCCAGTTAGGCCACATACATCATGAGAAAATGCCGGACTGTTCCCATGAAGTAGCCATCTCTCCTTCAAAAAAGAAAAGAAAAGAAAAAAGTCTTCCAACTTTATAAGATTGACAGATGTGTCACCAATTATATAATTGCTTTCTTATGTGGTTCTAATAAAATTATTTGGAGCCTAAAAAATGTCTAGCAGTGAATTATTTAATTTAA